>NW_005842725.1:512412-515345 GCF_000455745.1 Alligator sinensis | reverse complement strand
CTGCTGATCAGGAGGGAGCAGTGGGGCTCTCTGCTAATCAGCAGTGGCAGGGGCAACATGCAAGATTAAAAGAGCCAACACACTATTTTTGCTGTAAATTTGGTAGGTCCCTAGTAATCTCACATGACTACTTCCCTCCTCCCGATAGATGCTTACTCTGGTAAGAGTAAGGTAATTGGTTTTGCTTATATTCCTTAGTCTAAACATTTCTGCAAACAAAAAATGGTGATTCTCATCAGAATAAGATTGCATGAGAACGGGGTGGGTTATACGAGTGTAACTGGTAAACACACTCTGATAAGTCAGTTAAGCAAAGAGTAGATGAGACTTGGGAAAGCCAGGGAGGAAAAACAAGCAGTAAAGGAACTGATGGTTAGAAGTAAAAAAGATGAACAACATGCTGAGCGGTGGAGGAAGAGAACAAGAGAATGGGAAAAAAAATGAAGGACTTTTAAAAAAGAAAAAAGTAAAGAAATGCAATAGGGAAAATTATTAAATAGAAATTGGGTAACAGATTAGATACAACACATAGGAAAGGTGATTTGTGTGCCATGTGAAGCATATTTTAATGGTCTTGCCTCTAGAATGCACCATATTGCATCAAGCAATCCTCAAAACTACACAATACCTTAAGAATTGGGGGGGGGAGGAGTCAGGGATTGTTGAAAATTCACAGCATGTATGCAGATAAAAGTATAATTTTTCATAGAATATTCACGGAACTACCATTGATCTTGGCCAATATATCCTGGTAGTTCCGTGAATATTCTATGGAAAATGATACTTTACCCGCACATGGGCGGCAGGCAGGCATACAGCCAGAGGCAGCAGTGTCCTGGGGAAAATGGGCTTCGCCCCCTCAAATGCAGCAAAGGTAGGCTACCCGCTGCATGCTAGGCTCTGCACCCCACTGTGCACTGGGCTCTGCACGCTGCTGCCACTGCTCCAGGCATGCCGCTCCAGAAGCAGCCGCCCAGGCTCTGAGCATCCTGCCTCTGCCGATCTGTGCTGGGCTCTGCTCTGGGAGCCAGCTGCCTTGCGCGACACTATGTGCCTGCTGCCACCAGCTCCCACCCCCAGAGCAGCAGCAGCAGGGTGCAGAGCCCAGCATGTAGCCCACCTTTGCCCCATACACAGATCAGGGGGCATGTGCTCCCCAGGTCTCTCCCAAGATGCAAGCAGCAGCAGGAGCCCCCGTCCTGAGCAAGCTGCCCAGGCTCCGAGCATCCCACCGCCCGTCCTGGTGCCCTGTTCACCCCTGCCTCTGCCCCACTCCCTCCCTCACTGTGGGGGCCCTGACCTCCCCGCCACCCCACACTGCTTCTCCTTCCCCAACTTACCTGCTTTGGTGGGCAGCACTTTGCATGCCGTCTGCCTGCAATCCTGGTCACCTGCAGGCTCTGTGTCTGTGTGTGCCCCTCCCCACCCACTGTAGCAGCCCATGCCTAGGCTGCCCTGTGGCCCTCCATGCTGCCCCATGTTTGAGAGAGCTAAGTCTTCCGCCACCTATGTTTGCACCCCTTAAAAATCATGGCGTGGGGTGAATTTCACGGCTTCCGCACAGTCCGTGAAATTGTGATTTTCTCAGGGCACTGCTTATTAGCAAGTCGGCTTTCAAAAGGACACTAAGACCAGATCACATCTGCTAAAAAAACAACCAAGACCCTTACATAATGGGGGAGGGTCTATTTTGAAACAAAACAGTAAACAGAAGTGCTTGAGAGCTATGAATTTTATTCCCTGAAGCTTCCTAGCACTGGCCAGGTTTGAGAAGGACACCTCCTTGGTAAAGAAGGAGGTGGAGTTGCTGTAGGCCACTCAAGTCTCATTCTGGGAAGATGCATACAAATATCCCTAATCAGAACTGCCAAATCTCAAGACAGACCTCCTAACGTTGAAGAGGGTCTCTGGTGCACCTTGGTTTGCAATAATTAAGATGCTTTACTTACCAAGTTAGACATATTCTGTCATATTAACCCCAAACTCTTTCAGAGGGCCACATTCATACACTTCATACCCTTAGTAATAATTTTGTTGGCCAAATTCTTCCCTCGCAGACACCTCTGCAGCCCCAGCCTTCAGTGGTGGGTGCGCAGATGTAACAGATTAGAACATACCGAATAAAGTCAACATGAAACAATCCTCTTCCTTTAAAAAACTGCATTCTCTCCTCTCCAAAGCAAACACAGCCCCATCTCCCTAGCCCCACCTACACCGAGCACTAAACCAGCCTCTCTCTCTAGCAGGCTGCCCAGTCATCCCAGCTGTCCTTGGCAAGGAGATGTAGTGGACCAACACCACAGAGGCAAGTCACGTCACAACAGCACATGGGGAGGGCAGAGCAGGACCTGCTGTGCCACACAGAAACCAAACTGACCCCTATTTTCAGTGACCAAAAAACCTCTTTCTACCTACTCCCCAGAACAGCAGGCAAACCGCAGCCCCTTGGAAATGAAGAGGTCCCGATACCGTCACCCGGTGAGGAGCTAGGTTCATGCTTTAAAGCTGTACAGAGACTGGAAACACCCTACAAACTAGTGGTTCTCAGCCTTTCCGCACTCCAGGCAGCCCCGGCTGGGCGCAAGGAGTCCCTCACTGGACCAGGGCAGCCCTCAGAAAACGCGGACTCTTCCTTCTCACTCCGGTTTGACTGCTGAAAAACACTAGAGCAATTCTCCTCTAGTGCCGGGGCTGCAGAGACCCAGCGGGTCGGGATGTTTTTAACGCCACGGATTCCTCTCCGTCATCTCTGGCCCTGTGGATCGAGGCCGCGGGTCTCGCGGCGCTAACCCCGCGTGGGGGCTGCCCCGCGGCGCCCCGGGCGCGGGGCGCCTAGCCCGCAGGTCCCACGTGCGCGCGGGCGGCTGCGGCCTCCACGACCTACCTGCGCCGGCGGGACGGGACGGGACGGGGCAGGACAGCGCAGGCCCCCA
>NW_005842725.1:505305-512391 GCF_000455745.1 Alligator sinensis | reverse complement strand
TGCACCTGCGGCCCTGCGCAGCAAGCGGGCCGCCGGGCTGCTCCGCCGCGTCCCTCCGCATCCTGCGAGACGAGCCCGCCCTCCCGGGGGAGATCGTGAGCAGCCTTCGGCAGAGGGCAGCAGGGCTGGAGCGGCTGCGATGTGCTCAGGGGGGATGCGTGGCCGAGGTTCCTGCGCCCTGTACGAAACCTGCGTTTCCCAGCACAGGGGGTGACCTGCCCCAGCAAAGCTGCCCTTGTGCTAGCCCAGGGGCCCCCAGGTGTGGTCTGCTTTGCGGGCACAGCGCGGGAGGGGGCGGAGGCAGGTTAGTCTGAAGTCGGTCAGAAGGCAGGATAGGTGCGCACCTTTACCGACCAAATAAGATGCATCGAGTTGTCGCACAAGCTTTCAGCAACGCAAGTTGACTCCACCAGCTGCTGTGAGCAAGGTGCAAAAAGCAGTGCCCGAAGGACAGAGAAGTGGGAAGAGAGTGGGGAGCGGGGTACTGCGAGGAGACGAGAGCAAATGAGCAGCAAACCAGTAGGAACAAAGGGGGTCACAAAAAACTAATCCGGGTAACGAGGTAAGAATCCATAGTCCCCATTTTAAGCCATAGTTAACAGCCCAGGTTGTGGAAGATTTCCTGTTCCAGTTTCCCCATTCAGACTGGCTTTTAGTTTTTTTCCCCTTTGCCTCAGAACGAACCCGAGGTCAACGGAGGAGTGTCTAGGGAGGTCAAAATCGGAGTTCTGCAGCGGATGTCAAAATTATTGCTCATTCACTCTTACACACAGGGATCGCCCTGGGTGTCCAGTGTAAACAACTGGATTTGTTACAAGAGGGCTGAATTCAGGTGGTACAGGCAGTCTTGACTCTGAACATCTGAGTTACAGGTTTTTGATTTTTAGGACGGTTTTTAAACACTTTCTGGATAATTTTAAGTGTCCAACCATTGACTTAGTTTGCTTTCTTCTCTATGGTTTGTTCGATTAGCCTTAGTAGGAGTTACAGATCCACTGACAAGACACTAGGCCTCTTAACAGGTCCGACAGAAGCCACGTTGCATCACAAATAGCAAGCTCTTTACAGGCTTCTGGTATACAACTGTGCTCCATGCAGAGTGTGTCCTCCCACCTTCAAAAAAAAAAAAAAAAAAAAAAAAGGCTGCTAGTTTTAAAAAGCCTGGGTTTTGAGGTGGAGCAAAGTTTATTCTTGCTCTGGGCACAATTATTTAAGCACTGACTTGCCTGAGAAACTTATGATATGTCACCTACCAAGTTTCATATAGTTTCTAGGGTCAGAAGGGACCCGACCAGATCATCAAGTCTGATCTCCTGCCCTAGGCAGGACCAAGTGCTTGGATCATACTACTCCAGCCAGATATCTATCCAACCTCCTCTTAAAGACCCCCAAGGTAGGTGAGAGCACCATCTCCCTTGGGAGCCCATTCCAGAGCCTGGCAGCCCTAACCATAGTGGTCTGAACAGCATGAAACTATGAAGACTAGCCCTTAAGAAGTCAGTACCACTGGCCCCTTCCCCTAAATCTATTGACATTCAGCTAATTAGGTTCCAAGCCATACCCAGACATCTCTACATGCTCATCCTAAAGCCCATATGCTTCATCTCCATGTCCCATCACTTTGGGAAGACAAGGCCCTCAGCAGATCAATCTTTACTTCATTCTAGCTCGATTGCCCACAAGAGACAGTTGGGAGCTCCCATGGGGAGCCCCAAGCACAGGAACATGGGAGACACTCTTCAGTCTTCCCCAGTGCCTGCCCTAAAAACATCTAGACTCTTCCAGCTTCTTCAGAAGTATTTTCCCTCCATGTCTTTTCCTCTTTGCACTTCTTATCCCAGGCCTGACAGGGTCATAAGATGTCCTTATTCAAGGTAGCCACCTACCAGTACAAGTAGATACTCATCCAGAAAGTTCTTTGCAACTGTGGGGCCTATTTTCTTTTAATACTTAATTTTCACAGGGTCCAAGCAGAGTTCCTAAGGATGGCATCTACTGACTCCTCCCTGGGTTCTTGTCTCAGTATACTTTTCCAGTGCCTTTATGCTGAACCTGTGACCATCCCTCCTATTCCTAATTTTTCCCTATGCAATCAGTCTTTCCCAAGTTCTGTGGTCATGTCCTCCTCAGAAGAGTTCAGGCCTTTAGTCCTTGTAAGCCCGAGGTGGCTTTGGACACTCTCATGCCCTCAGGCACTATTGGGGCCTCTGCCTTCCCCCAATAGTCCTAAATGCAGGCCACCTGTTAAAACTAAAATAAAAAACTTAAGTACTCTGGCCACCTATATACAAGCACAGAGGCTGTCCCAACGTATTAGAATCCCAGTGCATTGGAACAGACTCAATTAATTGAGTCTGGAGCATGGCAATTGCCATGTTTCTGTAGCCTCCTATGTCTCATGTATCAGCATCCCCATGCTTAAAAGTGGCAGCAGGGGCACTCATTGAATGAGCTTTCGTTCAAGTGCTCCCATTACCATTTCTAAGTACAGTGACACTGATGCAGGACATATGGTAGTACTTTACTTTGAGCAGTAGTCAGAGCTGCATGAATTAAAGCACCAACCTCCCACCCCCCAGAGCATGAGTGCCTTCAGACTATAACAAACCTCCAGTTTCCTGGCTATATACCAAGACTCCTATCCAGCCATGGGCCTTAGTCCACTGCTAGCCCTCAGCCCTTCACTTGCTATCACCAGGCATAGCATTCTCACAGTCCATTTCTCAGCAAACAATAACTCAGCACAGATCTCTCCCCTCTTCAGCCTCTCGGGCCAGAGACTACCTTGGCTCAGGCCCTGGCTTATTTTTCTACCAGGTCCTGCCCTTTTGACAGCAGGTGACTGGCCACAGGTGCCATCTAAGTGGGCTCACTAACTAGTCTCCGTGGTAGCGTAACTGCAGCAATGCCTTGTTTCCCCTGCAGGGCTCCAGCCTACAGCTGAGCAGCTGGCACTGCAATAGGCTTCCTACTGCTCATGTGAGCATTGTTCTACTGCAGAGAAACTACCTCTTCAGTGAGCACTCATAGTCCCTATTTCCCTGGGTCAGCTCTCCTGCCACTTCTCCATCACAATTGTCTCCAACCTGAGGCTCTTCCTGGGCTCTTTCTCTCTTAAAAAAGGCTCTCTGCTGCACGCACCCCTTGTTACAAACCCATGTTTGAAGCCCTCCTCATTTTCCTGCACCAACGGGAATCGGCACAGGTCATCAGATCTCAGACCTGGCAGCTGCCATGTAGCAGGTGGTTTCCTTCCCACCCCAGGCTGTGGTCCTATTTCTCCTTACAGGAGGACTCCCTTCTGTAACCATAAGTTGTGGCTTCCTCCTTTCTCATATCCTACCACCCCACATGGACTTAGGAGCTAGTGCTCCTATACTCTGGGAGGTCTCCCAAATTTTTCACCTCCACCAGCTTCCTTTCATATCTAAAGGCCTCCCTGCAAGCTTCCACTGAGTTTGAGTCCTTAGTGTTTCTCAAGCACTGTCCTCATTTCTGAATTCCACCTTTGCGCAGCCATTGGGCCTTCCTCCAGCCTCTTTGCATATTTTTACATCAGTAACCCCTCCAACTTTATCCTTGAACAATCTCTCAACAATCAACCAGTCTGTGTTCTCTGGCAGGTTACTTATAAATATCTTGCCCTTTCTCTCAGTCTTTTCTCCAGTATCATGCCCCATTTACCATTGAAAAAGGTAGACATTCCCTCCTCTCACTTCAGACTGAGCTTGCCTTGCTTTGTGGACTTCCCAGTTCAGTGTCTCAGGTTTTTTCTTCTGGCACCAACAGGGCAACTCTCACTCTGGCTTTCCCTGAATTTCTGCCACTCCTTCCTATTCTGATTACTCTTGGAATAGCCCCATCTTTGTTGTCATGCCATCTGCAAAAGCAACTGAGGCTGGCTCTTCTTATTCAGGGTGTTTGGTGTTGTCCCTGTGGGTGCTGTTTCTCCAGCCTGCTCCCTTAAACCTGCAATCACTGTTGCCCCCTCTGATATCTCTAGCAGCACTTCCCTGTGGGTGCATCTTTAGTGTGGACCCCACTCCTTCATAGCCTTTTAATGCATATGCTCCACACCTCCCACCTCAGCATCTTTGCCTTCATCCCCCTTCTCAGCTGCCACTGTGGTTCCTGCCACTACCTCATCTTTACATAGCCTCTTGAGGCAGGGCTGCATCTCCTGTTACCATCCAGGCACTGCTCTTGCAGCCTTCTCCCCAGTATAGGTACCTTTTTCCTCCTTTTGTTCAGGGTGGATCACCATGTGGGTGCAGTTTGGGCAAGGATGAATACTGCTTCTGTCTGATGTCTTGGTTTGGTCTTCTTTCTGCCAGGCCTCCCTTTCCTGAGCCCTTCCCAGCCCAGCCTCTAATTGCCACACACAGCTTTTCACCACCACCATCTTTGTCTTGTACTGGCTGGTGAGCTATGCGAACTCCCTACTCAGTCCTTCAGTCTTTTTATGGGCTGTCCCGTCTAGTTCTGTCAACTTTTGGTCGAGGTGTCCAATCCTTGGCCTGTCTCTCACCTCCTGCCATTCAGTCTGTGCCTCACACTGTCTCAGCTCCTGACCCATGTCCTGGCAGTCCTTGGGTCCCTTCGGTCTGCGAAGTTCCTGCTTTCACAGGCTCTAGCTGTGCCTGGGATTCAGTTAACAGTTGCCTCAGTGCCTCCACTTCCAGTAGATCGTTTTGGCGTTCAGTGCCAGTCATCTCTACGTGCTCTGTTAGTTGTGCTTCCAGCAGAGTCGTGAGCTCTCTCAACCTATCTGTGTTCTTAATTCTCAAGCTCTCCACTGCTTGTAAAGAATGTATCAAGCTGCTGTTCTGACTCTTCCTTGGCTTTGACTGCAGTAAGCTGCCCTGCTTCACCTGCTTCCTTAGCTATAGTCAGCGCTGCCCTTGTTTTCTGGTTCTCTACACAAAGGTTGTTGTTCTGGGTCTTTTGGTGTTCAGCTATTAGTTCCCTGGCTTATTTTTCCAGCAAGGAGTCTAGGTCTGCTTTTTCTTGAAGTCTTAGTTGCAGCTGTCTCACCTCATCTCTACTAGCTGCCCGCACATCTTCATTTCTTTCTGCCTCCCTCATCTGTCCTGCTTCCAGGAGGTCTCCCCTGGCTTTAATTCGCACCGTGAGCTCTCAGTTCTCAGCTTCAGCCTCCCACAGCTTTCTTTTCAGTGCTTCATGCTCCTCAGACTTGCGTTTTGCTTCTGCTTCCGTAGCAACAGCTTACCCTGAAGTTCAACAAGGTCTTGTTGCTGGATTCAATGCCACTCATTGACTGTGGCTAGGTTCTCTGCAAATCCCATGTGTAGCTCTTTAATGGTAGTCTGGTTCTTGCCATACTTCTGCCATAGTGTTTGCATGCAGTGGCGATGCATAGGGAGTGCACAGGGGTGCCTGTGCACCTCTGAGAGTGCTGGTACACCCCCTGACAGGCCACACTCCCTGCTTAGGTAACGGGCAGAGGGGGCCAGCAGGAGCTCTGGTGCCACTCCTGCGGGTGCTGGCCAGTGAGTAAGATTGGCCACAGGGGCACCCCTCCCCCCCAGTTGGTGAGATTGGCCGTGGGGGACCCCCAGTCACTGACTGGTCGCTGGGGGGGCACATGCCCCCCTGAGTAAGGTAGCACCAGTTGCCCATGTTTGCATGAGATCTCCCAGCTGGAAGCACCTATTCTGCCAGATCCTTCTGGAGGTCCTCTTTTTATTTGCTGCTCTTCCATGAGACGTGCACGGCTTGGTGCCTCAGCTGTCTTTGCTACTTCCTCCTTGGCTATTCAGGCCATGACAGTGACCTCTTTCTGGAGCATCCATGGCTTCTCTCCCGCTTCTTGCCTTTTTCAGATTCTGTCCTAACAAGGCCTTTGTTTCCTTTATTCTTTTCAGCCTCCGCTGCAATCAGGCACCTAACTTCCTTTATTCACCCTTCCTTTCCCCCCTGCTAAAAGTGTTGCTTCAAAGAAGCTACTTCTGCTGCCTGTTCATGCCAACACCTCTCCACTTCAGCCTCCCATTGTAACTGATCTGCTGTATCTCCCATCTCGTGATCATAGCTATAAGTTCAATATTTGGCACTTCAGCCCCCTGTGGTGTCTGCCTCAGCCATGATTGCCCCACAGTCCAAGCTGTTGGGCCCAGGTACACAGTTCTTTGTCCCTTTTCCTTGATTCCCCCCAACCTCAATGCTGGGTTAAGAGTTTCTGTACCCCTTCCTACCCTTGCTTGGCCCAAGGGCCCTCCTTTCTCTAACAGGAGAGACTTCTCCTCACGCATGGCCTCCTCTGTCAGTTCATCTTAATAAAGAAAAGTGTTTGAAGACTGCTATCAATGTCCCCTCTTAAGCACCTTTTCCACAAACTAAACATGCCTAGCTCCTTCAGCCTTTTTTCATATGACTTGCCTTGATCATCTTAGTTGCCTGCTTCTGGACCATCACTAACTTCTCTGTGTCCTTTTTTAAAATGTGGAGCACAGAATTGCACACACTACTCCAGATGAGGCCTAACCCAGGCTGATTAGAGTGGCATGATCACCTCCTGTGTCTCACACCTCTAAAGCTTATATCAATGCAGCCCAAAACCGCATTCACTGTTCATGTGGCTGCATCACACTGCTCATATTGAGACTGTGATCTACCAAGACTCACAAGTCCTTTTTCACAGAGATGCCATCTAACAAGGTGTTCCCCATTTTATATTTGGTTTAATTATTCCTCCCTTCCCTGTATTTGTCTGCATTGAACTTCATCCTGTTAACTTTCCAGTCCGTCAAGATCCTTCTGAATTGTGCTCACATCCTCCAACATGTTTGCAGTCCTCCCCAGTTTTGTGTCATCTGCAAACTTGCTCAAGAAGCTTTCTATGCCAGCATCCAACTTGTTAATAATTACCTGTTGTTTGCAGCTATTGAGCCAGTTATCTATCCACCTTAAAGTAGTTTTAACTAGCCCATATGAGAAGGTTGTGTGGGACCTTCTCAAAAGCTTTACTGAATACAGTATATCCACAGCATTCATAGATTCATAGATGTTAGGGCCGGAAGGGACCTCAATAGATCATCAAGTCCGACCCCCTGCATAGGCAGGAAA
>NW_005842725.1:504907-505279 GCF_000455745.1 Alligator sinensis | reverse complement strand
CCTCCTCTTGAAGACCCCCAGGGTAGGGGAGAGCACTACCTCCCTTGGGAGCCCGTTCCAGACCTTGGCCACTCGAACTGTGAAGAAGTTCTTCCTAATGTCCAATCTAAATCTGCTCTCTGCTAGCTTGTGGCCATTATTTCTTGTAACCCCCGGGGGCGCCTTGGTGAATAAATACTCACCAATTCCCTTCTGTGCCCCCGTGATGAACTTATAGGCAGCCACAAGGTCGCCTCTCAACCTTCTCTTGCGGAGGTTGAAAAGGTCCAGTTTCTCTAGTCTCTCCTCATAGGGCTTGGTCTGCAGGCCCTTAACCATACGAGTGGCCCTTCTCTGAACCCTCTCCAGGTTATCCGCATCCCTCTTGAAGTG
>NW_005842725.1:500123-503144 GCF_000455745.1 Alligator sinensis | reverse complement strand
CTGTGTCTCCCAGCAGATGTCCGGGTAGTTTAGGTCCCCCATGACTACTGCCTCTTTAGCTTTTATGGTCTCCGAAAGCTGCCTCAGGAGCCCCGAATCTATTTCTTCCCCTTGATGTGGGGGTCTGTAGCAGACCCCTACCACCAAATCCCTTTCTCTTTGCCCCCCATGTGGCCTAACCCACAATCCTTCTACGTCCTCATCCTTGGATTCCGTCTTGATGAGGGTTGACGTATATTGCTCTTTGACATGGAGCACAACCCCTCCCCCTTTCTTCCCCACCCTGTCCTTTCTGTACAGCCTATAACCCTCAATATGTACTGCCCAGTCGTGGGACGAATCCCACCAGGTTTCTGTTAGCCCTACTAAGTCGTAGGTGTTTTGTGTAAGCAGGAGCGCTAGTTCATCCTGCTTGTTCCCCATGCTCCTAGCATTAGTATATAGGCACTTGAGCCCTGCGACAGGTGCCTTTGCTACCCCCCCGCTCCGAGTCCCAAGGGGCCCCTTATTTCTTACCTTCTCGTTTCTTACCTGTGCCGTAGTGCTGGCCACCCCACGTCTTGCAGGTTCCCAATGTTCTCCTTCTTCAGGCTGGGCTGTCCTTGTGGGTGCCACATGGTTTGGTGGTCCACAGCTTTCCCTGCCCTCATCTTCCCCTCCCCCCTTTTCCTTTCATTTGTCCAAGTAGTAACTTTGTCAAAGGAGATCAGGTTTGTTTGACACGATTTGTTTTTCATAAATCCACACTGGCTGCTTCTAATTAGCCTTTCCTCCTCCACATGCTTGTAAATAGCCTTCCTTAGGATATTCATAGTGGATATGCCCCACTTCTTTTTCTTAGAAGGAGGATAGCTCTGTGTGGATGCTTTATGTAGACTATTGGGCTCCAAAGAGGCTCATCATCCTGAATCAATTCCCACTGTATTATATTATGGAGTTATTTCAGAGACTCTGGCTGGCCTGGATTTATGCTTGTTTGGACATTTACAGGGTATACTACCAGTATTTGATTTGTGCCAACAAACATGACTGGAAAACTGTCACGGCCACTTTGTGTATCTTGTTAACTTTAAATTTATGTTCTGCCTTTCAGCAACACACCTGCTACATTTCAAAATAAGTAGCTTTAGGGATGTATTAGGTCTACATGTAGCACTGTACCTGGAGGACACTTGCTTTCTTGGAGAATGGGAGCTATGTTGTCAACATTTCTGTTCTGTACTTGAACATTTCTGTCAGAATAATCATCATGCAGAACTGGAGAAATGTGAGTTTGATCAGACTTGTGAAGTTCCTGAGCTATATAATCTCTTATAGTGGACTGAGGATGGAACACCACAGACAGGTGCCTTGATAGACAGATGACAGATAACTTCCCAACACGGCTACAACCTACACCCCAGATAACTTCCATGCACTCCCTTTAAGGAAGTGCGAGGGATCCAATACTTCCTTTAGTTTGCGGATTTTTATTTTTAACGAGGACTTCTCCAAGTAACCACACTCAAGAAGGGTCTCTTTGCTGCAGCCTCAGGGAACTTAACCTGTCCTCACATTGCAGCTTTTTCCCCATGAAAGTCTCATCACTGATATCATATCCCTTATTAAACAGTACCTGAAGTAATGATCACTGATCAGAACATGATCTTTGTGTTGTTATTACCATTGGGCTGGAGCCACTGATGCAAGATACTGGAGTGTTTAAAAAATATTTGTTGCCTATTTTCAGAAAACAAAAACACGGTATTTTGAAAAAGTGAAAACAATGAATGGTTCTTAGTAACAGCAGAACAAGGCCCATGAACCAGCAGGACAGTGCAAGCAAGAGGCCAGCAGCCTAGGAAAGACGCTGCTAGCAAGCAGACAAGCCATATGTTCCTTGGTGTCCTGGAAGCTGTCTCTCCATAGACAGAGAGGGGAAGGCTACACTCTTAAGCTGTTGACTTGGAAGGAGCCTAACTGTATTTGCTGCAATAATTTTTTTTCTCTGTTTGCACCTCTTAATAGAGAAATAGAAACCGCTGCTTGGGTCTGGCTGTTGGGCTGCAGGCTGTCAGGCTGTATGATCACCTGCATGTCTTTGATTGCATCTGCCTATGCTGTCTTCCAACTGGATGAAGCCATATTATAACTCATTTTTAACTTTCTAATATAATAAAGGGCTTAGTGTGTGTGTCCGTAAAGCTTTTGGCCAAATGTGCATGCGCCACCGAATAGGGTTACCATACGTCTGGGTTTTCCCGGACATGTCCTCTTTATGAGCCCTCTGATCACCATCTGGGTGGGTTTTTTTAAATCTGACCAAATGTCTAGGATTTTCCTTTGCTCCACTAGTGGAAGCAGGGGGAGGGCGATCAGAGGCAGCAGGGAACACAGATGTACCTGCCTCCAGCTGTGGAGGCACGGACAGACCGGCGCTCCCTGCTGCCTCCGAACACCCTTCCCCTGCTCCCCCCTGCCTCCGAACACCTCCCCGGTGCACCTTTCCCACCCCCAAAGCAAAGGAAAAACCCAGACATTTGGTCTGAGCAGGGGGTTCAGCTGTGACGGGGCACAGGGGTGGGGTTGCCTGTTCTCCAGTGGAGGGAAGGAGCGGGTGTGGGGGGGCTTTGAGGGTAGCAGGGAACTCTGTGGCCAGGCCGGCAGCACAGGGCATGGTGCTTGTGCTGGCAGGGGCTGAGCAGCCAGCTGACACTGGAGAGGGGAGGAAGGAGAGGGAGGGGGCCATGGCCAGGCTGCCTGGTGTGGTGCAGCAGCCTCATCCCAAAGCAAGAGGGGCCACAAACCTCCCCTTCAGCCCATGCTGGGGCTGGACACACAGCTGCCGCCTGCAGGCACTGGAGCCGCTGCCAGCAGGGCTGGGGGCTGCCTGTGGCTTGACAGTGTGGAGGCGGGGGGGACTGTGGGTCGCTGGAGGCACCGGGGATGGAGTCTGGAGTGAGGGGCACCAGCATGGCCCAGGGGGGCAGGGTACTTCAGCTGGGTGAGTGAGGGGCACTGGCAGGGCTGGGGTCAGTGGCT
>NW_005842725.1:487089-499304 GCF_000455745.1 Alligator sinensis | reverse complement strand
CCCTCCCCTTCCCCTCCCCCCGCTGCTCCGGGCCTTGCCCCATGATGAGGGACCCGGGAAATGCCCCGCTGCTGCCCAGTGCCCGGGGAGGCCCCGCGCCCGGGTAAGGTCTCGGGGCCCCTCTGCGTGAACGGAGCATTTCACCGGTCTCTGCTGTGACCCTGTTAAAAATCAGGAATTTCATGTGTTTAAAGGGGAACTTGGTTTTTCTCTAGTCTTCCTTTGTGATTTGAACCATTGAAAGCAAGGTTATGTGAGCCATTCAAAAATGGATTCTTGTTTTGGTAAGAGAAGAGTTTGGTTTGGGGAAAGCATGGACGCGGAGGGAGAATCTGGTTCTGATCACCCTGAGTAAGAAAATGGGGTGTGCAATAGACACTTTACAGTCTTAAGTATCATGATTTTGACCACTGGCTACTGCCGCAGTAGTAACACCTAGGCTGGAAACTCCTCTTGCCCTAACGAGTCCATTTTTTTACATGACCACCTCCACGTGTCTTAGTGCACAGGTGTAACAACCCACCTCTGCTGAACTGGATCTAAAGTATGAGCGCTTGGCTAGCACTGGGTTATAAGCCTGTAAATTGCCATTTACGTTTTGCATTTTCCCCCCATCTAAGGGAACAGAGCTACAACTAATAGAGGAGAAGAAGAAGAGGATGATGACGAAGGTGGGAATCGCGCATCTTTTCCAAGGTTTTCATGTTTAAAGGGGAATTGTCATGTCTTTTCAGCTTGGAGTGCGGGCATGCTAGCCATGTCTTGGTTTCGTGGGAGCATGTGGCAATGGCTCTGTACTCCCATCTAGTGACTAGGCCGTGTCAGTAAAGCATGTAAGAGTCCTACTTTCTCAGCCCTTCAGAGAACCAGAGTCGTTTCAATCTCCTTTTTGTTGATGGTAATGGTACATCAGTAAAATGTTGATGCGTTCATGAGGAACCCCAGTGCTTGGGGGATTATTTGTTAGTCAACTGGTAAGGTATTTTATTAGATTTAACCACTCCAATAGTGTAAAAGACATAGAAGAATCAGGGGTGTACCTTGTATCTGGGTTGGTCTAAGGACACAGGCAGACAAGGTTCTTTGGGTGGATCTGTTATCTTTTATTAGACCAACTTAAATAGTTGAAAACAAACATTTTTAAAGCAAGATTTCAGGTTTAAAAACCCTTTGTCAGGCTGAGGAAGTTTTTGCAGTTGGCGTGTGCTCTTCCTGGATGGAATGAAAAGTAAAGCAGCCAGAGGCTGTTCTCACCCACTGACTCCTCAGTTTACATCTTTACTGACTGCCTGTCTTTCATGCATACCAGCCCAGCCTCTGGCTTCTGGCAAAAACGTCCAACCTGACGAAGGGTTTTTAAATCCAAAAGCTTGCTTTAAATTTTTTTTTCCAACTATTTAAGTTGGTCTAATAAAAGAATCATGGGCTCTGCTTCAGAGATATGGACAAGGTGACAAGGGATGCAGGTTGTAATTTTTTTAGTCCTTTTAAAGTCAGAAAAATTCTGGTTACCTTAACTAACCCCCAAAGCATTCTTTTATTCCTAGCCTGAATACTGATCAGCAGCTGTTAGGTTTTCAGTTTATTTCACCGCTTCGTCGAGTGATTCCTGTTTTAACATTTACAGTTGGTAAAGTTTATATAAAAGGTGCTATGTAATGGTGACAGTGCCATTAAAAAGTCAGTGTAGAAAATGAGTGACACTTAAGAAGATGAAATTAGTTTCGAGTATGCATGTAACTATACATCTGAAAATGATAGGTTTTCAAAAGAAATGCATCACACTTTCCATAACTGATTTCCCATTTAGGCTCCATTGAACAATGAGCTATGTAAGTTGAGCTTCATTGATGCAAGGTGGGCCATGAGTACAGCTGTCCACCTTCCCACCTCCCTACCTCCTAATGCAGGGATGGGCAATTATTTGAGCCAGAGGGTCACTTAGGGAGTTTTGGTGAGCTGTTGCAGGCTGGGTCAGCACCTGCCCCTCCTCCCTGCCCACAACAGCTCACAAAAACTCACTTAGTGGCTCTGCCCCAGGGCCCGGTAGAGGTGTGCCGATAGGCATTTTTGAGGCCTCTACCAATGGCCAATTTTTAAGGAGGCACATTGGCTGATACCAGTTTGATTTCTAATACACAGCCTGGCAACATGCAGCTGGTAAGTCTGTTGTGGTGGAAGGGGAGTGGGGGGGAAGGAATGCTGATCAAGGCCCCCGTGGGGAGGGAGGGAGTGGGGCCGGGTCAGGCTGCCCAGCTGGGGCAGGGCACGGGGCAGAGTCGCGTCTCATCTGGGGCAAGTGGGAGGTGGCTTCTGCCACTGAGCACACCCTGGGATGGCATAGTGGGGGGAGTGTGTACTCCCAGATCTGCGCAGGCTGGGGCTGCGCTGGGCTCTTCCTGGTGGTGGGGAGTACTGGGCCAGGCTGTGTGTAGGGTGGGCAGTGGCATTGGGAGGGGACTAAAGGGGGGGCTGCAGTTACCCCCAAATTCTCCATAGCCCCCCCAACCCTTCCTCCCAGCACCACTGCCTGCCCTGAACTCTTCCTGGCCTAACCCCCTCCCCCCCTGCCAGGAAGAGCCTGGTCCTACCCTGCACCAGATCTGGGGGGCACATGCCCTGCATCTGTTCCCTCGAGGGGTGTGCACAGAAGGAGGAGCTGCCCCCCACCCCCCTGCACAAGCCATGGCTCCATCCCACACCTGACCCGGCTGGCTAGTGTCTGCCTCAGCGCCACTCCTTCACTCACTGCAGGGGCCTTGATCTACGCCCCCACACCCCTTCCCTCCCCCTCCCCCTTCCACCACAACAGACTGACCAGCTACATGCAGCTGTCTATGCTGCCGGGCTGTGCTCCTCACTGCTTATGTGCTGTGCCGCAGCTGCACGCATGCATGGGCCATTTATCAGCCAAATTTTCAGCCACATCAGGTAGGTTTCTGATTCAGTCAATTTTCTTTATATCAGTGCCAATCCGATATCAGACCAATGCATTGGTGCACCTCTAGGGTCTGGCCATACCCTGCGCTGTCATTGGTGATCCCAGGGTCTTCATGAGACTGGCTCAGGACTTGCAGGGCAGCGTGCTCAGCCAGGAGGATGGGATGGAGCCATGGATGGGATGGCAGGGGGAGGCATCTGGGAGTGGGACAAGTGGGTGGGGCTGAGACCTTGGGGTGGTGATAGTGTGGGGCTGGAGTCTGGGGCAGAGCTGTGATCTGCTTCCCCTGGCCCTGCCTGCAGAACTGGCGCTCATCTCAGGGATGTGTTGGCAGTGGATTGTGGCTCTGCCCTGGGCCCCAGCCCCATGCTGTTACCACCCCAAGATCCTGATCCCAGCCCCGCCTGCCCGTCCCAGTCATGGATGTTCCCTGCCAACCCATGGTCCCAGTCCAATCTGCCCAGCCAAGTGCCTGGCCCACACAGCTCCCAAGTCAGTCTCCATGGAGACCCTGCCCACCTGCTCCATCTAATGCCCTGGTGGTGGATGTGAGGCAGATGGGTCAGGTGCCTGGCCATGGCAACTGGAAGGAACAGCTGCTGCACAGGCTACCAGGAAGCTAGTCCAGCAGCCATGCTGCCCCAGCCCTGCTGATGTGCTTGGGGGGGCAGTGGGAGCAGCTAGCTGCATGTGCCACAGCCTGGGCTGCCCTCTGCACCTCGGCCAGGCAGGGCCAAGGGACCCATTGTGGGCTGTATAGAGTCCCTTGGCAGGTTGTATTTTGCCCACAGCTGTTCTACTCCACCGCGCACTAATTGGAAATATGTTTTATTTAGTTATGAAAGCTTATTATGAATGGAGATAGCAGAGCATCTATTATGGTTGTCTGGTGCATCCCATTGTAAGATGTAGTTCTTTTCAGTTGTTAATTACATAGCCTAATGTTAACCATTTGGGCTGAAAGTTTTTTTTTCTTTTTCTGTCAAAGGCTGAATTCATTTAATCCAAAACTAGGGGAAAATACATTGTTCTGTCATGTTAAATTCCACTAACAGCTTTGCAGAAAAGCTGTTTCACCCTATGCTTTGGAGCAGGAACCTGATTGTGCAGGGTGGCTTGGGGCTACAGATCTGCTTTCTGCTGTATCTGTAAATCCACTTGGTCAAGCTGTACTGCTTTGGGAAAATAATGTCACTTCGCACATGCTCAGCAGAGACTTACTGCAGAGAAATTGTCCAGTGATTTTCTGCATTGAGTAGGCTTGCACACAGGATTATAGGGGCTTGGCAGGACTTGCCTGGCATTTTCTGTCAAATTGGGTGGGCTGAGGACTGAAACAGAATTGAGACTGCTTTTCTGTGATCTCAGTGATCCCCCTCCTGGTGGCCAGGCAGTATGGGAAAGATGACTTGAGTGTAGAGGGACAAGAGTTTTGTACGAGGAAAGAGTAGATTGGACCATAGTCTGGGTGGGAAGAGACTGGTGCTGGAGTTTGGTGGAGGAGGGGAAGATATCAGGAATAGGGTTATGTGAGAACCCCAGTGTGGGAGGAACATTTGTGTGCTACAGCTCTGCATGCAGGGCAGGTTTACCTGGCCACTGCCATTGTGTTTGTGATGCAGCTCTCTTGAGGGGGTCTTATGGCACCCTGGTTGAGAACCACTGGGCTAGAGCTCTTGCAAATAACTTTCTTCACTATACCATCCTGACTCATCTCCAGAACAAGTCTGTCTTAGAATCATAGAAAATTAGAGTTGGAAGGGACTTTGGGAGGTCATCTAGTCCAACCCCCTGCTCAAAGTAGGACCATCCTCCAACTAGATCATCCCAGCCAAAGCTTTGTCTAGCCAGATCTTAAAAACCTCCAAGGATGGAGATTCCACAATCTCTGAGCACTGGTGATGCGTAGGAAGACATGTGCACCCCCTGAGCTTGGCAGCGCATCCCCTGCAAAAAGTGCCGCTGATGCTGCCAGCGGTGCCTGAGGGTGGTCGCTGCTCACCATCCCCCCCTTGCTGCCGATGCTACTGGTGGTTTCTGCAGCCAGACCCTGATTGCTGCTGGCTGCTGCCAACAGTGGCATCTGCAGGTGGTCGCCAACCGCTGGTCGGCGCCCGCTACCAACACTGCTGTTGCCACCTGCAGGAGCTTCCTGCTTGGTCTGCCCCTGCTGCCAACACTGCCGCAGCTGCCTGTGGGAGCTCCCCACTCGCTGCCACCGACACCACCACCTCCGCCTGCAGGCGGTCACTGTGCCCTCCACCTGCCTCCAGGGTAACCTGTTCCAGTGTTTTACTACCTTCCTAGTGAGAGAGTTTTCCGTAAAATCACCTAAACTTCCCATGCTGCAACTTGAGACCATTGCTCCTTGTTCTGTCATCTGCCACCACTGAGAACAGCTCCATCCTTTTTTGAACTCCCCTTCAGGTAATTGAAGGCTGCTATTATATCCCCCCTCAGTCTTCTCTTCTCCAGACTAAATAAGGCCAATTCCTTCAGCCTCTCCTCATAAGTCATTTGCCCCAGCCCCCTCACCATTTTTGTCGCCTTGCAGTTTGTCCACTTCCTTTCTGTAGTGGGGGCCCAAAACTGAACACAGTACTCCAGATGTGGCCTCTCCAGTGCTGAATAGGAGGGAATAAGCACTTCCCTTGATCTGCTGGCAACCCCCCTGCCGATGCAGCCCAGTATGCCATTAGCCTTCTTGGCAACAAGGGCACGCTGTTGGCTCATATTCAACTTATTGTCCACTGTAACCCCCAGGTCCCTTTCTGCAGAGCTGCTGCCCAGCCTGTTAGCCTCCAAGCCTGTACCGATGCGTGAGATTGTTCCATCCTATATGCAGGACGTTGCACTTGTCATTATTGAACCTCATGAAATTTCTTTTGGTCCAATCCTCCAATTTGTCTTGGTCTCTCTGAAGTCTTATCTACTGACAGTATCCTGTGGGGGAAAAACTGGCTTGTGATTGTGCAGTATGACTATAATCATGTACATCTAACTTGATTTCGCAGTCTTAATGTTCTTTTAATGTAACTTCTTGTGTGTAATTTTCCAGATTAGTTAGCAAATTGGAGGAGAAAAAAAGAGAGAAAAATACCCCCTCTCCCTTCTCCAAATTTAATTGTGTGACATTGCTGGTTCCACCTTCCCCACGCATTCATGGGGCCTTTGGACCCATCTGTGCCACGTGAGCTAAGGACATAGCAGCAGTGGATAATCAACTCCTACATAGAGTAACCTTAAAGGCAAATGGAAACTTTTCCAGTAGGTTTCACAGATATTTGCTGATGCAAAGGAATGGTGAGACCTGTTATGCAAAGTCCTGTTCTTTAAGTTCTCCGATGCAACAGAAGTCCACCTACTCTAATGCATAAAAATGTTTATAAAAATTGGTAAAAATCCAAAACAAACCAGTTTCAAATGAAAATTCCTAATGACAAATCATAGCATCGCTGAGAATATGTCTAGTAAACAAGGTGAGAGGGATTGAAAGTCAGGAAACTGAAATTGGTGTGTTGAAAGGTAGCAGACAAAATGGCTACTTACCAAAGCTGTTCACACCGTTTGGTAGTACTTCATAGGATATATATACCAAACGCATGGGTGGACTAGAAAGAACAAATGTCGCCATTATGACTATTGTCCCTTCCACCCCTCCCCCACTCTCCTGGAGTCCTAGGATCCCTGAGACTCTGTTGGGCTCTTGTCACTTTGGGTGCCTGTACATCCTAATTAATCTATTAGACCATTAATCAAGTCTGCTGGAGTGTTCTAATTTGAACGCTCCAGCGTGCCTCACCATCACATGTATTAAGCACCCCGTGTTTCAAAATGGCTGTGGGGACTGTGGTGGGGATGCCGCCACGAGAATAAACTTACCGCTGGTGCAAAAGCAGCAGGGGAAGTGGCAGCAGCAGAATGCTGCCAAAGATCAAAAAAGCCTCCTGGTGCTGGTGGCATACTTTGTAGAGGGATAAAATCCCCGCCAACCGACGTTCAGGGAGGACCAGAAGTGGATCCTTCTGAGTGTCCAGAACAATGGGAAGTGCTTGTATGCCCTGGCAGGGTCAAGTGGTGGCAACCCCGAGAGTTGGGGTGCCCAGCTGCGGCTGGCTTGGAGGAGCCAGGATACTCGCCTCTCCAGCAGCCGTGGATCCCAGATGACACCGACAGAGACTGAGACGGTGGCGAGCCTGCAGGGAGAGGAGAAACAGAGGAGTGTTAAAAGCCATGAGTAACCCTGGGGGAGAGAGACCTGAAGTAAGGTGCACCCCAGGGTACAAGAGTAGATGAGTCAGGCCAACTTGAGGCCCCAAGAAGGACAGTAAACCTTCTGAATTTGGGCTGAAAATAGACAGGGGCTAATGCCCAGCTGTGCTTGATGACCAAAAGGTAGCCTCAGCCAAGACTTAACATCTCATTTGGTTGGTGTTAGGTGGGGTGTAGGAGAGGTGGAGCCCTAAAACCAAAGACCTGCGTGTGAGATCAGAGAGAGAACCAGGGGAGGCAGGACCTAAGAACTTCCTCCCATTAATAACCATTCCAACCAAGTCATAGCAGGTGAGAACCCCTGGGGGCCTTAAAGACTCACACTGGAGGGTAAGCTGCCAACCTGCAAGGGGACAGGAGTGCCTGATTGGCTGGAGAAGGCGAAATGCTTGAGTGAGTGCCACAGTAAATTACAGGAGCACTTTAATTAAAACTTTAACTAAAACTCATTGAATTAACTTTAGTTAAAGTGCCCCTGGTGCCCATTTTGAAATGTGGATGCTTAATACATGTGACGCTGTGGTGTTTTAATTAAAATGGCTGTCCAGGAGCCACTCTAATTAAAGATTCCCCCCAATCCCAGAACATGCATAGACACCTGCTGTTTCTAGTGTGTACTGACTGACAGAGAGGGGTAGACCCATGTGACAGCTGAAGCTGGTGAAACCAGTGAAGTCTTGAACAAAACCTGGAACAGGAAACTTCAATCAGTCCCTTCCTTGTCACCCTTTTCTTCCCCACTTAATTTTTTTCTTTCCATTCCTTTGCTTTGTGTTAAGTCTACCATGGTCAGTGGAGTCTGCTTAACTCTGTTTTTGGTCACAGGCTTACAGAGACAAGGTCAAAAGAAATAAGGTCAACCCAGTGCTGGTGCAAGCTTGCCAAGTCTCAACAGCTGATAAGACTAGGGACCAAGCCCACCCTTTTCTAGTACTCAAGTTATAGGCAAGAGTCTGCACCAGCAGCAGCCTCTGTATTTTCTGTCTTTGTTCCTTTCTCTTTCCTTTATGTGGTGGCCTATCAAGGAAATGGGGTCAGACTATAGGAGGAGCTTCAGCTCATATCAGCTATTGTTTTCCTCATTCCTAGAAAGGTCATTTATCTCAAAGACCATCTAAATTAACTAAATTAACATTGTACAGGCAGTCTTGATTCTAACATTTCTGAATTTATGGTTCCTTGATTTTAAAATGTTTTCAACATTTTCTGGGTAATTTTCATGGTGAAGTATTTAGTGGGTTCACTTTCTTCCCCTTCAGTTTGTCTCCAAAGTTTGATTACTACAATAGGAGTTAGAGATTCATTGACAAGACAGTAGACCCTTAATATAGGACTGACGAGACCAAATTTTGTCAGGAATGGCAAGCTATTCTTGGGCTTCTGGCAACTAATTATATCCTATAACCTCCCCCTGTCTCCCTTTACCCCCACCCCACAAAATAAAACCCAGACCAAAACACCTGCTAATTCTAAAAAGCCTGGCTTTGGGACTGAGGCAGCGTTTATTATTTTTGTTCTTGGCACAGTTATTTAAACATTGACTTGCCTGAGAAACTGTCTAGATTTGTTATCTGTCAAGTGGTCTGACCAGCATGAAACTATAATTATTTTTAAGGACATATCTGCACATGGAGTTCTTTATAAGAAGAACTACTAAATAACTCCTTGTGAACTTTTTCATTTTCGAGTAAGAGTTCCCTGTTCCTGTTTCCTAACATAGTTCAAGCCCTTAATATTGAAATAGAACTCATTTATTACATCAAAGGCGTTTTCCATTTTCATTGGTTGTATTGTCTGATTGGTGTCCTACAGCAATGTTTATCCCCCTTTGCAAAGAAGGGCACACGTCCCAGGAGTCTTGAGGGGGTGCCCTGAGGAATCATGTCAGCTCTGTAATGCTTCTTCACCTTATGCATGTTGAGTTCATTTTTATTTTCAAGGGGCTAGTATTTACTTTCCCTTTGTACAACACTCCCTTTGTGGCACTTACAGAAGTCACAGCTTGGTTCTTACAGTACCTACCAGGTGAGGAAGCAGTTTTTTCATTTCTTCTTTTTCATGTTTACCTAGCGGATTTAGCAGAAAATTCACTTTTAAACAAGCTGATAAGGAAGTCTCTGGTAGAATCCAGTCATCGGGTTGAAGTCCTGCAACGAGACCCAAGCTCCCCTCTCTTCTCAGTAAAAACATTTGAAGAACTTCATCTGTGAGTACTTAGGCAGATCAGAACAAAAGCATCCTTAGACTGATGGTGACTACTTACTCTGGGGTATGGCGGCAGAGTGGGTAACATGCTATAGCACCAGAGGGACCAGTCTGAGCCTTGGTCTGGACTTGTGCTTTAGGCTTCTCCCTATTGACCCAGGTCTTCATGGGTGGGTTCACAATCACTTGGGCTGGGGAGTCAAAGGTAGCTAAAGAGTGGTGCCAGCCACTTCATTCTGTGTGCTATTGACTAAAGACACTGACATGCCTTGACTATATTTTGGTTTGTGGAGTTCCAAGGGGCCTTTGACCTTTACTTTTTTATTATTTTTTTTGTTCATTCTCCTTGACACTGGGAATGAATCTTGAAAACCTGGGCAAAAACCTCTATACCACAAAGGTCAGAAAGCTATGCAAAGACTATTCCAGTCTTGTTTTATATTTATATCTGATTTTTTACCTCCACTTACCAGATTCCACTCATGGTGGTTACTCAGTGTATTACAGCAATAATTTAAAAATATAGTAGTGATATAAGCACCTTAGAAAAGACTATGGAGTTTTCTTTTTTTCTTGACAAGCTGGAAAAGAAAACATCCTACAAGCATGTTTGGAAACTGTTTAAACCTTGGTAAATATATATACTAAAATACACAGTTTGTTTATATAGTTAATGTGTCTTCTCATACAGAACATATGCAGTACTCTTGGATCACAGATATTTCGCAAACATATTGAGACACAGTTATTTTTGTGGATGCAGGGTTTCCAAGGAAACCCCAGCGTGTGATAGGAAGTAGTGGTGGTAACTTTTCCTCTGTCTCTGTTCAACTAGAGTTTCAGCTTAATGCAGCTGAAAGATTTTTAAAAGATTGCATGTAGCCGTGTGTCTGCTCAGCAGGGTGGCATATATAGCAGGTGGAGCAGTATCTGAACTAAGACATTCAAGCATCTGAAAAGCAGAATATTTTTAAATAGAGGTGCACCAACACATCAGTCCTATATTGAATCAACACCGATATAAGAAAAATTGACTGCATTGGCAATTGGCTTTTTTTGGCTGATGTAGCTGATAATGTGGCCGATAAATGCCCCGTGCAGGCGGCCAGGAGCACAGCCTGGCAGAATGAAGAGCAACTGGGTCTGGCTGGTATGTCTGTGGTAGGGAACGGGCGTTGGGGGCGGGGGGTGAGAGGTAGATCAAGGCCCCAGTGGTGAGGGAGGGAGTAGGGCAGGGGCAGGTGCTGCACAGCCGTGAGCGGCTCATCCAGGAGGTGTGGGGGGCGGCTCCTGGGGTGTGTACAGCATCAGGAGGGCATGGGGGACATGTGCCTCCAGATCTGCATGCGGGGCGAGGGCGGGCTGCCTCTGTGGGCTGAGGCTGGGCTGGCACTGGGCTCTTCACTTTGCGGGGGGGATTGCAGCCACCCCAACCCCCTTCCTGCCCTGAGCACAGCTCGGTTCAACCCTCCCCAACCAGGAAGAGCCCAGTGCCGCCTCAGCCTGAGCCCATAGCAAAAGCCCACCCTCACCCCTTGCACAAATCCAGGGGAACATGCCCCCCCATGCTCTCCCAGGGTGCGTGCAACAGCAGAAGCTGCCACTACCACTCCACTCCCCGCACCCTCTGGATGAACTGATCACAGCTGCATCCCGTGCCCCACCCTGGCTGTGCAGTGCCTGCCACAGCCTCACTCTGTCCCTCACCGCAGGGGCCTCGATCTGCGCCCCACACCCCTTCCCTGTCCCCTTCCTCCACAACACACTTACCAGCTGGATGCTGCTCTCCAAGCTGCCCAGTCGCAATTGGAAATTGGATCAGTACCAGCTGATATGGCTTGTTAAAAATCCGCCATTGGTATCAGCCCAAAAAATCTCTGTGTACCCTGCCCCTCTTTTTAAAGCATTTTTGTATCCTCAAACACCTGTTTCTTATATAGGGGAAGTTCCCCAAACTATTTTTAGGTAGGTAATTGGGTAAAGGTGGTTTGGGAGATGGAGTGGTTGCCTCAAATTTTGTTTGGCAAATTTTGTTTGGCAAATTTTGTTTTGGTAGCTTAGTTGAATGTGGGGTTTCCTTTGCATAGTGGTCAACAATAGGGGCTGATTCCTACAAGAAAACATTGGTATAGAATTTGCTTTTTAGACTTACAAGACTTCTTGATCCTTAACCGAGTGTCTTATCTAGGGTGGCTTGTTAAACAAACCATTTCATCTGTTTTATTTAATTTTATTTTTTAAAAGGAGAAAATTAGTATCTGTTTATGTTTATGACTTGTGGTTCAGGTAATTTCACGTATGCTAATACTAGGGGTGGGCCAATACCAATAGCCAATTTTTAACGAGGCATATCGGCCGATATCAATCTGATTTCCAATACTCAGCTCTTCAGCTTGAAGAGCTACGTCTAGCTGGTAAGTCTGGTATGGTGGAAGGGGAGGGAAAGGGTGTCGGGTGGGGCAGATCAAGGTCCCTGCAGTGAGGGAGGGAATGGGGTTGGAGCTGAGGCTGGGACAGGTGCTGACCAGCCGGGGTGGGGAGGGGCACGGAACAGAGCTGCAAATGGCTCATCAGAGGAAAGGGCATGTGCCGCTCCCCCACCCCCCCCCAGATCTGTGTGGCACGGGGTGGGCTGCAACTTCGGGCTGGGGCTGGGACAGGCACAGCTCACCAGGGGGGCACAGGTCCTGCTGCTGCACGCGGCTCGTCAGGGGGGCAGCTCATCGGGGGGGCACAGGTCCTGCCACTGCACGCGGCTCATCAGGTGCTTATCTGGCAGCTCCCACCACCCGTCCCG
>NW_005842725.1:485259-486988 GCF_000455745.1 Alligator sinensis | reverse complement strand
GGCCCCTCCCCCACCCCGCCCCGCCCCGGCCGGGGCCCCACTCCCTACAGCCCCAACCCCACACCTTCCCTCACTGCGGGGACCTTGATCTGCCCCCCCCCACGCCCATCCCACCTCTCCTTCCCCTCCCCCCACACCAGACTTACCAGCTGCACGCAGCACTCCACACTGCCGGGTTGTGCTCCTCACTGCCTATGGCCTGCGTGCAGGCATGGGCATTTATTGGACAAATTATCAGCCACATCAGGCCAATTTCTGACACAGAAACTTTTTTTTATATTGGTGCAGGTCTGATATCAGACTGATGTATCAGTGCACCTCTAACTAATACAATTCTTATACTGGCAGTTGCATCCAAGCTTCCTTGCACTCCCCTTGTATTTTGCAGTTAATAGACTTTTCTTCTTTTCCTGAACTCTCCTTTGATTTTTGATAGTGCTAATAAAGATGTATCCAGAAGCAGTTGCATTTCTGTGGAAGGTGAAGTAATTGATCTTACTAAAAACATTGGTACTAATGGCTGCCTACCTATGTAAGGTACTGATACTCAACACTTTTAACAGGATGCATTTTGGATATATGCAGCTGTCACTGGTAACTAACTTGACTTCTCTATGGTGAAAACTAAATGGAAGAGTTTTGTTCATTTTGATTCAGCTATTATTTATTGTGAGGAAAGAAAACAGCAGTTACAAGTTGGCACGTTTAAAGGGTCCTTTGTACCTTGAATTTTGCATAATGAATTCAGCTGTCCCTGTTAAGGCTCAATGAATGGAAAAGCACATTCTGCTGGAGTTCTAGGATTTCCATTACATGTGTGAATAAGGCTTTTGATTTACTTTCTGGTGGACCCACCAGCTTCATATAGAGTCTTGCTATGACTGCTTATTTACACAAAACATTGGGGAATAACAAAACAACAACAATATTTTGGGAGAAAATGAGAATAAGGAAGGAGTGAGTTTGGATGCTTTTTGTTCTGTTACCTAAATTATATGTACTTAGG
The DNA here is from genome assembly GCF_000455745.1 of Alligator sinensis. NCBI lineage: Eukaryota > Metazoa > Chordata > Crocodylia > Alligatoridae > Alligator > Alligator sinensis. The sequence continues at coordinate 485,982 of NW_005842725.1, read as the reverse complement.
GTATCTTAGTCACTTGCTTGTAACTAATTCATCTTTCTTTTGACAGAAAGGAGGAGTTACTCCATGGGGTTTATGCCATGGGTTTCAACAGACCATCAAAGATCCAGGAGACTGCTCTTCCTATGATGGTAGCCCACCCGTAAGTACTTGCAAAATAATGGATAAAACATGCTGTTTAGACACTAAGAACAAAAGCATTTTATAACCTTTTTCTCTCTAGCCTCTCTGCCTATTGCCTTTTCCCATACCCTGGCAGATTCTAAATGCCCCTTCCAAAGTTATCTGCATGTCATCCTTTGTGTCATCAGGCTGTCTTTGAGATTTTTCTACTGCTGTTCGATGTCTTGTAACATCAAGTTTAAGATCCTCAGCCTCTCCTTCAGGCTGAGCCTAGGCAGGTCTGGCAGGGGCTCCTCAGCACCTGAGGAGGGCGGGAGCTCTGGTGTGCCCAGGCTTGTGACATGCACCCCACACACATGCAGTACACCCCACCCCAAACACACACACGCACCCCGGGACTCCCAGGAGCCCTGATAGTGGGGCAGGACAGGGCAGTGCAAAGGCCTGTGGCCAGGCTCCATCCCCTCCTTGCAGAGGCTGGACTTGGCTGGGAATGGCCCCTGTATGCAGGACCAACCCTAGGGAGGTGTGGGGCCCAGGAAAAATCAGCCTGTGCAGGGCCCCCTTAACATTTTTATAGAGCAGGGTGGAGGCGGTGGCCCT
>NW_005842725.1:465709-485249 GCF_000455745.1 Alligator sinensis | reverse complement strand
TGGGCTGGGCTGGGCTGGGTTGGGTTGGGGGGGGCCCTTGCAGTGGGACTTCAGTGAGTTTCAGTGCTCAGCAGCCTTGCAGGGGCTCCAGGCCAGGCTGTGCTGCAGGGTGGGTGCTAGGCAGTAGGGCTATGAAAAGCTTCGGTTGCTGGTTCGATTCAGAGGAGATTTGGCCCGATTCAGCGGCCAGTTCTCTGAATCCGAATCGAATCAAGAGACCCATTTATCTCTCCAAATAGAATCAGAAGCCTCCGATTCAATTTGTAGAGATTCGACGATTCAGACGTAGATGCAGCCTTATATGTTTTTTTCTACATACTTCAAGGTACCAGCATGGCTCATGGACGCTGAGATGGTGGGGTGAATGGAGCTTCCCACGGGAGCGTGGAGGGGTTCCCAGTGCGCTCAGCGGCGGACCCAGAAGTGGGCCAGAAGCACTTCTGGTCCACTTCCGGGTCTGCCATGGAGTGCATGGGGGACCCTCCCCTTGGCTTAGTGATTGGTGCCTCCTGGGTCTGGGGGTGCTCCCAGGGTCCCCCCATGGCTGATTGCTGAGCCCGGGGGGGGTGGGGGTGCCGCCCCGTTCACACGGGCGCGCTCAGCAGCAGATCTGGAAGTGGACCGGAAATACTTCTGGTTCACTTCTGTATCTGCCACCAAGCACGTGGGGGGGCCCCCCTGCGCTCCTGTAGGGCGCTCCATCTGCCCCAGCATCACAATGTTCATGAGCCACGCCTGCTACCTCAAGGTATGTAGAAAAAATATTTAAACCTGTGCCTATGGCCGAATCACTGATTCTCTGAATCAGAATCGAATCTTCAGATTTGGATTCAGCTGAATCATAGATTCATAGATGCTAGGGTCGGAAGGGACCTCTACAGATCATCGAGTCTGACCCCCTGCCTAGGCAGGAAAGAGGGCTGGGGTCAGATGCCCCCAGCCAAACCTATCCAGCCTTCTCTTAAAGACCCCCAAGGTAGGGGAGAGCAAGACCCCCAAGGTAGGGGAGAGCACCACCTCCCCCAAGGTAGGGGAGAGCCCACTCCAAATTTTGGCCACCCTTACTGTGAAGAAATTTTTCCTCATATCTATCCTAAATGTGCTCTCTGTCAGTTTGTGACAGTTGTTCTTTGTTACCCCAAGAGGCGCCCTGATGAACAGAGCATCTCCGATACCTTGCTGTGTCCCCCTAATGAATTTGTAGGTGACGACAAGATCACCTCTCTCAGCCTTCTCTTGCAGAGGCTGAAGAGGTACAGGTCCCTCAGTCTCTCCCCATAGGGCTTGTCCTGTAAGCCCTTAACCATACGAGCAGCCCTTCTCTGGACCCTCTCAAATCTATCAACTTCTTTCTTGAAGTATGGTGCCCAAATCAAATTGGGACAGTGATCTGAATCAGTGAATCAAATCACTGTCCCCCAAATCGAGCCGAATTCAAATCGAATACAACTTGCTTCGCACACCCCTACTAGGCAGCAACTTTGCCACAGCCCTCAGAGCCAGGATGTCAAAGCACGGGACCTGAGGCGATTTCCCCGATTCACCATACCCTAGGAAAGGCTCTGCCTGTATGGCACCCATGGCTCCACCAGCCAGCTGTTTGGGGCTGCCACATGCAGCATGGGTTTTGGTAGTGGCTGCAGCAGCAGGACATGAGGCTGTTAGCAACAGGTGGCCATCCCAGATGTTGCTCCCCATGGGTGCCTGCGCCCTGGTCCTGGTCCTCCCACCCCAGTCATCCTATCTATGCTGCCCCTTGTTTAGGGCATACTTTTCCTGTCTTCTCTCCTTTCCTAAAATCCCCCTTTTAAGGTTAAAGCAGAAGTTAGGTTTACCCTGGATCTTATGGTCCTGAGTTTTGACAAGAATCAAAACAGGCATGGAGCTTACATACAGCTTGAATGGCAATTAACTCAAATTTGCCCCGATTGTCCTGGGAAAAAGTGTCATTTCAAGTACTTCACAGGTGTCTAAAATGGGACAATGGGCTTGCAAAAAACTAGAACTCTTGGTTCCAAAATGATACCTTTTATTAGACCAACTGGAAAATGGCAAGAAAATTGTCCTTTTCTGCAAGCTTTCGGGATCAAAGTCCCTTCGTCAGGCTCTGGGAAAAGTGTAGATGGTACAAGATGGTAAAAAGTCCCCATAGGTAGGAAATAAACTTCATTTTTGCACAGAGGGAGCTGAAGATGGAAGTCTGTTCCTCTGGGTCCATGAGTGTCTTTGTGAGCTGTGTTGAGTGGGCTTGTACTTTCGTGGCATCCCAAAATAAAAAGGACTGTCTGACTTTAGACAGTCTCTCTAGAAACCCCATTTTGCATGTCCACAAACTTCTGTTGAGCTACTACCTTGTACTTTTTTCTTGTTCTATTTGGAATGCAAACTCTTTGGAATAAGGGATCCTGATCTGTGTTTATTGAGTACCATATACGCTTGTATAGTGTTGTAATGTTTATGGTTTTAATTATAAAACTTTATCCGTAACTAAGCTGTTCTGTTGTCTTGCAGACCTCAAAATCTTATAGCACAAAGCCAGTCAGGGACAGGAAAAACTGCAGCTTTTGCCCTGGCCATGCTAAGCAGAGTTAATGCAGCAGTGAAATATCCACAGGTAACTTGGGCAGAAAAAGACTAATTTGGGAGGGGTTGTTTACATATATACTAAAGAGAGAATATGTGGCATCTTAAAGTGCATCAGGGGTGGGTAATTATTTCAGCTGGAGGGCTACTTAATGAGTTCTGGTGAGCTGTTGAGGGCTGCACAAATAAAATCTTTCACCAGATACCATTTTAACAAACTATAGATAAAAAAAACTATACAGTAAAAGCTCTGCTATCCAGCATCCCCTGGGAATCAGGGATGCCAGATAACAAAATATGCCGGTTAATTGAGCGGCCCAAAAAGGCGTCCTTGCCTGTTTGGGCCACCACTTCTCCCACTGCATCTGGGGCGTCGCCGCCCCTTCCGCAGTATCACCAACCCTCCTGCAGGCCCCGTGGGACAGGGAGGCGGGCCCTGTGCAGCCTGTTATGCCTCCAGGCCATGTGGGCTCAGTAGCGCAGGCTGCTTTGCCTCGGGCTGTGGGGGCTTGAAGAAACCAGAAGTGCCACGGCGGGCACTTCCGGTTTCACTTTACCTTACAAGCCGGCATGCCTGTTAATAGAGTATGCTGGCTTGTAAGGTGCTGGTTAATGGAACTTTTACTGTATACTAAATCAAGTATCTACTATAACATATTTTAACTTTATTTCAAAAAATATTTTTCTCCTGATTTATGGTTTTTGTAGTGCATATAAAGGTGATTGCATAATAACTCAAATTAAAATCTTACTCTTATGTATGGTGGGGGGTGAGTATGCGCATGTGTGTGGGGGGTGCTGGTGCACTAGGTTCTGGGAACCTGTTTGGGGTGGGGGGAAAGAGGGAGGAGAGGACAGGAGGTACATGCAGCAGAGCTTGCCCCTGGGAAGTGCAGGTGTGGTTTGCCACCCTACATTGAACTGAGCCATGAGACTGAGCCATGCCCGTTCCTGCTCCAGGCGTCCTGGGCCATGCTCCCACCCACACCCATCAGACAGCACTGCCCTGGCTCCAGCCACCATCCAGGTACTACTCAGCTCCCTCTGCCTTCAGTGGCTCTTCCTGCCCCTGCTGCTCTGGGCAGCAGGTAATATGGGGAAGCTGTGGGGACATGTGCCAGGCAGCAGATATCCAGCCAGGTGTGGGGCAAGCTGCAACCCGGCAACTCCTGCCCCAGCATGCGGGGCTCCAGCTCCAGGAGCCACCTGGTGAAAGGCAGCTAGGAGCTGAAGCCCCACATGCCGGAGCTGGAACTGGAGTAGGAGCCACCCAGATGCAGCTCTGCAACCCCCACCTCTCTCTCTGCAACCCCCCACCTGCTGCCTGGGCAGGGGCAGGAGGAGGAGGAGCCATTGGAGGTGGGGGAGCGAAGCAGTTCCCAGGTGGCTGCAGCAGCAGCCCCACTGGGAAGCTATGTGCACTGGCTGGGGCCAGGGCAGTGCTCTTTGGCAGGCACAGGGTGGGAGCAGGCAAGGTTCAGCCTCATGTGGAGTGCCACGCGACAGCCTTGGGCCAGATGCAATCAGTTGGTGGGCACCCAATTAGTTGGCACAGGGACGCTGATACACAAGATGCTCTGGGCGCTTTAATTAGAGCGGCTCTTAGAGCCACTCTAATTAAAGCTCACCCCACCCCACTCCCAAAGCATGTGTATAAATACCCTCAGTTCCCAATTTGTGAGTCTTTCACACAATAATGGGACAAAATATTTCATAAAAGTAGGGAAATAATTGTAAAAAAGCGTAAGGTAGGGAGAGACTTGGGGTTGCTGCAGTGCTTGAAACTTCTTTTAACTCCATTTTTTTTTTAAACAAACTGTGTTGCTGGTTCTATATCCCTTGGCTTTTCTTGAGTTTTATGATGTTGCTACAGCTGAAATATTCAGGCAGTTACAGTATAAATTTTATTTCTTTATCTTGAAAGCTTAGTCTATTTAGAATTTTGGGTATAGATGCTTTTTGTAATAAAATGTGATTACAGTGAAATCATTCATATTATAAAGCAGAAACCATTGCACAGCATCAGATAGACTTTTAAAAGCTCCAACCAAAGACATTGCTTACAAAAAATATTTTACCTATTTACCTACTGTGGATTTAGGCCAGATTTTAAGTCTGGGGAAATGTGGAGATGAGCTTGAAGAATAACTATATGCAGTTTTAATTTTCACTTAATTGCTGTTACTAGTTCAAGCATCCTTATTGGATTTCAGGATAAGCTAACCTGTTTTGGAAGTGAAATGTTACAGCGTGTAAAGAGCTTCCACTTTTCCCTATTCTCACCCATGCTAGCTGAATCTACCAGTTTTATCCATATTCCAGAAGCAGGTTGCATTACACCACCATAAATACTGGCGATGAATTTATGAGCAAAAAGATTTATTCAGTTTCACATTCACTTTTAAGCTTATTGCCATTTTTATTTTGCTAATAAAGTCCAAAAACAGTTAACCACATCATTCAGGTATATGATAACCAGATAGCTAGCATGTACATGGCCATTAAATACTTTTCTTAAGCTTAGAACTGATACACAATTTATTTAGCATCAGGTTCTCCATCTTCTGCTTTTTCATTTGTTTGATTATTGCAAATACACGAGATGCTGCCATCTGGTATAAAATAACCTTTTTCTAGCAGAGTACAGCTTTACATAGTCTTTTGTCACATGACTGCTTTCTTGAACTCATTCTTTAAGGTTTCCCTTTTGACTAGAAAAATGTACATCATGTCTTCTGTCTTGTTCACCTCTTGCTCCTTAACCATTTGTTCATTGCCTATCTGCAAGTGCCTTTGCTTAGCTCCAACCTTTGAGTTGGCTCTGCAGACTGGACGAGTAGTTGAGCAGATGGGAAAATTCTGTGCTGATGTCAGAGTTGCGTATGCTGTCCGAGGAAACAAAGGTACGTTATGTTCACTCTCATCAGAAGATGCAGGAAAGATTTAATAGTGGTATATATATTATCGCATTTATATTCCAGTAACACTCAGAGGCCCCAATGAGAACTGGAATCCATTACTGCCGCAAGCATTAACCTGTGTGTAAGAGACCCATACAAAGTAGCATGAAGTACACAGTCTAATTAGAACTTTTATTTATGGGCACATGTTTAATTTTTTGTACTGTTATAAAGTATGTCAGTCTTGTCACCATATGTCAGTTGCTGTTTTTTACATCTGTTCCTTTGTTCTTAAAGGGTTTCAGGCTGTCATAAATCAGAACTAAATTCTTAATTTCTGCCTCCAGATTTTCCTGGACAGCCTCGTACTGTCTTTTTCACAATGTATGCTATCATGTCTAGAGACCTGATTACAGCACTTCTGTCCTACTATAATCATGCTTTTGTTAAGTAGGTTCAATCTGAACTAGTTAGTAGATGATCACCCTGGATTGTGTAAAGCTTTTTTTTGTTTTTTTTTGCTTAGGGAACACAGTTGAAGCTGCAGTTTGGTTCTCTGAAATGGTTGTTTTCTCTTTTTGGGTAACAGCCGCTTGTTAGTATATTTAAGTATTTTAAATGACCAAACAAATGTCTCCAGATATATTGGCTTTATTCTGTATTTTGGTGCTTGGTATTCCCTAGAATTAGATTCAATAAGTATCACATTTTGTCAAAATCTTTTTTTCCCCTCCTCTAAGAGATCCTGGGAAGTTTCTGTGCTTTAATAATTGCTACCTTGCATGGAGTAAAGATGTTTCATAAGGAGCGTAGTGCCCACTAGGGCTGTGCAAAGCTTTGGATCATGATTTGGATTTGGGGATGATTTGGAGGCCGAATCTACAAATCCGAATTGAATTGCTGGAAGCTTTAGGCTTTCCGAATCGATTTGGAAAAGATTTGGAAATTCAGCCATAGTGTGTAATGGGGAATCAGTGAAATATCTATAACTTTGTTGTCTTTTGGCTGATTCGGATGAAACTTGCAGGCATGGCAGCCTCTACTGAGAGCATGATGCGTGCCAAGTTTCAAGAGATATGTGGAGGGATTTGGGGGGAAACTGCACCTCAAATTCTGAAAGCAAAACTCATGTCACGTGTGTGTTAAGCCACAGTGGGGTCAAAACTGCTGAGATGGTAGCCCCTGGTGAGGCCACAAAGCCTGCCAAGTTTCAAGGAGATAGGTGCAGGGATTTCTGGGAAACTGCATCTCAAACTGTTGACAAGCAAAACTCATGACATAGGTGACACTGTGTGTGTGTTAAGGCACAGCAGGGTGAAAACTGCAGGGATGATAGCCACTGTGAAGGCCACAAAGCCTGCCAAGTGTCAAGGAGATAGGTGCAGGGGTTTGGGGTAAACTGTACCTCAAGCTGCAGACAAGCAAAGCTTGTGACATGAGTGACACTGTGCATGTTAAGGCGCAGCAGGATGAAAGCTGCAGACCTGCTAGCCCCTGCTGAGGCCACGACACCTGCCGGCTGTCAAGGAGATAGGTGCAGAGCTTCTGGGTCCTGGGGCCCTGCACCTCTAGCTGCTGACAGCCAAAACTCCTCACATGGGTACTTGTGCAACTGTCTCTCTCTTGCGGGGGGAGACGGACTACACAGACCTGGCTGCTAAGCTACTGTGTTACCAATCAATCATGATTCACTCAGGGACCAGCTCAATATGCTATCTCCATGACAGCTGGCAGGTTTTGTGGTTGCAGCAGGGCCTAGCAGGCCTGCAATTTTCACCCCCCTGTTCCCTAAGACAGACACATTCAGTTGCACAAGCACCCATGCCATGAGTTTTGCCTGTTAGCAGCCAGAGGTGCAGGGCCCCAGAACTCAGAAGCTCTGCACCTATCTCCTCGACAGCTGGCAGGCTTTGTGCCCACAGCAGGGGCTAGCAGGCCTGCAGTTTTCACCCTGCTGCGCCTTAACACACACAGTGTCACCCATGTCACAAGTTTTGCTTGTCCACAGCTTGAGGTAGAGTTTCCCCCAAACCCCTGCATCTATCTCCTTGAAACGTGGCAGTCTTAGTGGCCTCAGCAAGAGCTACCGTCCCTGTAGTTTTCACCCCACTGTGACTTAACACACACACGTGACATGAGTTTTGCTTTCAGGACTTTGAGGTGCAGTTTCCCAGAAACCCCTGCATGTATCACCTTGAAACTTAGCCCATGTCATGCTCTCACCAGAGGCTATCATTCCTGCAAGCTTCATCTGAATCGGCCAAAAGACAACAAAGTTATAGATATTTAATTGATTCCCCATTATACTCTCTGGTTGAATCTCCGTATCTTCCGAAGCGATTTGGCCGAATCGAATCGGAAAAACTATTTGGATCTCCAAATCGATTCTCTGGCATCCAAATCAGCCTAATCCAAATCAAATAGTTCCCTATTCACACAGGCCTAGTGCCCACAGCACAGATCTGAAATTCTGAGTTAAGCAGCAGTGTGGTCTAGTAGTCAGGGCATTGCAGTGAGATGTGGGAAGCCTGGGTTCTGTCCTTGGCTCAGATGCTGGCTGATGAGAGGAAATCTTTGCTTTTTCCTTTTCTATTCCTTGGCATTCCTAGGATGCCAAAGTAGTGATAGTACCAGCCTTTGCTGTAGGTGGTTTCAGACTGATGTATGAAAAACGCTAAGAGCTTGATGATGTTCCTATTTGAAGAACGATCCCTTAAGAGTTGGGAAGCAGTTGAATTAGAGCAGTTAAGTTGTGCTTGAGTGGAACCACCAGGAGCGCCACTGCTGTGGTTGATTCTGCCTCAAGCAGGGGATTGCACTAGATGTCCTCCTGAGGTCCCTTTCAGCCCTACTTTGTCATGATTCCAATAGGTGTAGATATATTCCGAGTGTAAGATCTTAATGCTAACAAGGCCATTTGCATATGCAATGTTTAAAATAGTGGAGTGAGATAGAGGTGCACCAGTACATCGGTCCGATATCAGATCAGCACCAATATAAAGAAAACTAGCAAATAGCCCATCAAGGATGACATAGGTGGGCAGGGATGGAGCCCCGCGTCTGGCCCCGCTCCACCCCTCCCAGAGGCGGATTAATGTGTACTGGGGCCCTGGGCAAACACAAAATTGGAGACCCCCTCCCGCTATGGAAGCTGGGCTACAGGGGGGTGGGGGAGGGGCCCCTTCCCCTCCTGGTGCTGGCGGAGGAGGCTGGGTGGACCCTGCTGGGCTGGGGATGGGGGAGTACATACCTGTCTCTTCTCCCTGCTACCTACCCTGGCCAAGCATGCACACACACACACGTGTGCATACCGACAGGTGCGCACTCTACTCCCTCCCTCACACATAGAGACAAGCACACTCTCCCTCCAGCTATGAACACAGACGCATGCAGTCACAGACACGCACGCTCACACAGACACGCATGCTTACACAGACATGTGCGCACACAGACACGCAGATGGGCATGCACTCTACTCACTCACTCTGCACATGGACACATAGAGACAAACACACTTTCCCTCCTGCCATGAACACAGACACATGCGCACACACAGATGGGTGCGCACTCTACTCATTCACTATCTGCACATGGACACACAGACAAACACACTCTCCCTGTCATGAACACACCTAAACATAGACACATGCACGCATACATGCACGCATGCACTCACAAACACACGCAAGCAAACATGCGGATGGGCGTGCACTCTACTCATTCTCTGCATGTGGACACACACAGACAAATACATTCTACCTGCTATGAGCACAGACGCATGCATGCATGCATGCACAGATGCACACACAGATGCACGCAAACATGGATACGTGCACAGGCACATGCATGCACAGACACATGAAGATGGGCACATGCTCTACTCATTCTCTACACGTGGACACACAGAGACTACACTCCACCTGCCATGAGCACAGATGCGTGCAGATTCGTCCACGTGCACACAGACGTGCACAGATGTGTGCACATATGCACACACCCAGACGCCCAGGCACTTACCTTCCCCTCACAGATCCTTCCCCCTCCCCTACTCTCCATCACTCTGAGGCAGCTCCCCCTCCCTCTCCACCCCCCCATTAGTCTATTGTGGTGGAAGGGGAGGGGGGAGGAAGAGTGAGGCCCCTGTGGTGATGGAGGGAGTAAGGCTGGGGCAGGAACTGCACAGATGGGGCAGGGCATGGGACGGAGCTGTGGCTCATCCAGGGGGCATGGGGAAGGGAGCGGCTCCTGATGCTGCACGCCCCCTGGGAGGGCATGGGGGGGGGGCATGTGCCCCTGGATCTGCATGGGAAGAGGTGGTCTGCTGCTGTGGGCTGAGGCCAGGGCAGTGCTGGGTTCTTCCTGGTGGGGGCTGGGCCAGGTTGCACATGGGGTGGGCAGGCAGCAGTGCTGGGGGGGGGCAGCTACAGCAAATTTTGGGGTGGATGCAGGCCCCCCCCCCTTCCCTCCCAGTGCCACCATCCTCCCCAAGCGCAGTCCGGCCAGGAAGAGCCCTGTGCAGCCCTGGCCCAAGCTTTCCCTTGCCCCACACAGATTTGGGGGCACATGCCCCCATGCCACCCAAGGTGCGCGCAGCAGAGGGAACCCCCCCTTTCTTCTGCTGCCCAGATGAGCCATGGCTCTGTCCCACACCTTGCCCTGCTCTGGCTAGGCAGCGCCTGCCCCACCTCTACTCCTTCCCTCACTGCAGGGACCTCTAGCTGTGGCCCCCATGTCCCCCTCCTCCCCGCTTCCACCACAACAGACTTACCAGCGGGATGCTGCTCTTCAAGCTCCCAGGCTGCATATCAGAAATTGGATTGGTATCACTTGATATGCCTCCTTAAAAATCGGCTTTCGGTATCAGCCCCAAAAATCTGTTGATGCACCCCTAGGGTGAGGTTAGAAATTGTAAGTAACTTGGGGAAAAGGCACACCCCAGTCTCCAGTGGAAAAAGCACTTATTTCTCTTTGTAACTGTGCTTCTTCGAAACAGATTCCTTAAGAACCTTAGTTCTGACAATCAAACTTCAGTAACACAGATTTAAAACTTTGTTCTAGAACCATTGCCAGCAGACTGCTTGAAATTCAGTACTATCTACAGTGTGCCGACTGGAAAATTGGCTGTTAAATCATAGTCATGTTTTACTGTGCACCATTGAGAATTCTGGTCTATTTATTGCTACAAGTGCAATAAAAATATTTTGCTTTCCTGAGGTCAAGTCTAATGTAATTTTCCCATCTTCCAGTTCCAAGAGGTGCTGTCATCGAAGAACAGATAGTAATAGGAACTCCAGGGACTACCCTAGACTGGTGTTTCAAACTGAGGTTGATGGATCTGAAGAAGATTTCTGTGTTTGTGCTGGATGAAGCAGATGTCATGATTAACACCCAGGGTTTCTCAGACCAGAGTATCCGTGTTCAGAGGTAGATACTCTAGTTAGCTTGTCTTTTTTTTTCCCCTCCAGTGTATATTCTGAAGGTGGGACAAATAGTAGCTTAATTTTTTTAATTTTCACTTTTAGCTTGTAAATCTGTTTATATTAAATCAGTTTGAGCCAAAATCAGAATGGGCCAATATAAATCAAAGTTGTGTCATAAATGTGCAAAAAAATTGGTCAAGTTTAAAATGATACCTTTTGCCTGGTGTCCAGTATGATTGTTGAAAGATTGTTTTATGCAGAATTAAAAACCAAGGTGTTTTTTCTAGTTTATCATGGCTGAAGCAGGGTATGCTGGTATGAGAGCATCCCAGCTTGATCTTGAGACCTGCCACTTCCTTCTGTTAATATCTTGCTTAAGGCAAGATAGTGGATGGTGCTGAGTTCTAAAGCAGTGAAGTAAAGAGCCTGCATTGTGATGAAGAGAAGATGTAGCTTTGGCATTAATCCCCAAAACTCTTAAAACAGAAGAAATGGTCTGTAGCTTGGATGTTTTTGTTGCAAGCTGAGGAAAATCAACTTTTGAGACCCTCACCCAAACTCTTAAATAATAGAGAGTGTAAGGGTCTGCTTAGCATAAGAGCAGAACTGTTATTACCTGACTTTATTGATGCAGATCTTATTCCAGATAATTTATTGCATAGAAGCACAACTTTAAGAGTTTGCCACCGTGAAGTGGGAGAAATTTTAAACATAAGAAAAAGTATTGGTAAAGGAAAGATCAATATAATGTCACTACTGCACAATTTACTATTTTCTTTCTTCTAGAGCTTTATCACACGATTGTCAGATGCTCCTCTTCTCAGCAACCTTTGAGGATGCAGTGTGGCAATTTGCTGAACGCATTGTCCCTGATCCCAATGTAATAAAACTCCGCAGAGAGGACCTGACGTTAAATAATATCAGGCAGTATTATTTTCTGTGTGAGAATAACAGCGAGAAATACAAAGCTCTCTGTAATGTCTACGGCAGCATCACTGTGGGTCAGGCTATAGTCTTCTGCCAGGTAAAGTTCTTTTGATGCCATGTTTACTGGCTTCTTACTGGGAGAGTTACTGGTTTTGTAGATCAGATTTAAAATGACCTGTGCTGTAGTACCAATTGCAACAGAGTAAGAATGTTTGATAGGGGTTTGAGCAGTGGTACTTGGAATGTCATTTGAGGATTCTTGCTCACATCATATTCTCTTAACCCTTTCCTCCAGACTCTTGTATCTTTGCCTTCCTTGACTTCTTCCTTTGCGGTGCATTCTGCTTACCTTTTTAAAGGTTTGGGTGACAAGTGGGGAAAAATAGGCTGCAAATTTCCTAGTTTCTTGTGCAATTTCTAAATTTGATTGCTGCACATTCCCACATGGAGATTCTAATTTGGAATTATTCTTAGGTAGTCCGGGATTTGGTACTTCCAAGACACCACTGCGTGTCAGAGCATACAATACTTCTGCTGAGACATTCTGTACAAGGCTTCCCTATGTTGATGGGTGTGACCTAGATCAAAAATCCATGATGAAAATGCTTGTTTACTTCAGTTTTAGACTGCAGCAGCCTTTTTAAAATAGCATTCTTGTACAGCATCTCTTCCAGCAGTAGCTGCAGTATGGTATCCTTCTACATGCATGCATTTGCAAACAATTCACACTGTTGTGGTTTTTCCTTGGTTCTCTGATATTTGCTGTCAGTGTACCTAGCCCACATGTGTTTTTTCCACTAAATGTGATATTTCTCGCCCTGGGGTTGTTTAAAAGACTACATGGATTGTTGTAAATTTATTGCACTTGGAGCAATCATAGAATCATATAAAATGAGGGCTGGAAGGGACCTCAGGAGGTCATCTAGTCCACCCCCCTGCTCAAAGCAGGACCAACCCCAACTAGATCATTCCAGCCAGGGTTTTGTCAAGCTGGGCCTTGAAATCCTCCAAGGATGGAAATTTCACAACCTCTCTAGATAACCCATTCCAGTGCTTCTAGTGAGAGTTTGTCCTAATATCCAACTTAATCTCCCTTGCTGCAACTTGAGATCATTGCTCCTTATTGTGTCATCTGCCACCACTGGGAACAGTCTAGCGCCATGCTCTTTGGAACCAACCTTTGAGTAGTTAAAGGCTGCTGTTAAATTATGTCTCGGTCTTCTCTTCTGCAGACTAAATAAACCCAGTTCTCTCAGCCTCTCCTCCCAACCCCTGAACCATTTTCACTGCTCTCTGCTGGACTTTCTCCAACTTGTCCACATCCTTTCTATAGCAGAGGGCCCAAAACAGGAGACAGTACTCCAGATGTGGCCTCACCAGTGCTGAATAGAGGGCAATAATCACTTCCCTTGTTCTGCTGGCAGCATTCCTACCAATGCAGCCCAGTATGCTATTTAGCTTTCTTGTCAACCAGGGGACACTGCTGACTCGTATCTGTCTTATTGTTGACTGTAACCCCCCCAGGTCCTTTTCTGCAGAGCTGCTGCTTAGCCAGTCAGTCCCCAGGCTGTAGCAGCACATGGGATTCTTCCATCCCTAAGTGCAAGACTTTGCACTTGTCCTTGTTGAACCTCATGAGATTTCTTTTTTTGCCCAATCCTCCTATTTGGCTGGGTCACTCTGAATCCTAGCCCTACCCTCCAGTCTGTCTACTACACCCCTGAGCTTGGTGTCATCCGCAAACTTGCTGAGGGTGCAATCCATCCCATCTTCCAGATAGTTAGTGAAGATATTGAACAAAACCAGCCCCAGGGCCAACCCCTGAGGTACCCCACTTGATCCTGGCTGCCAGCTAGACATTGAGCCATTGATTACTACCTGTTGACCTTGACAGTCCAGCCAGCTTTCTATCCACCTGACTGTCCATTCATTCACCTTATACTTCCTCAGCTTGCTTGTAAGAATGTTGTGGGAGACAGTATCGAAAGCCCTGCTAAAGTCAAGGTATATTACATCTTCAGCTTTCCCTGCATCCACAGAGCCAGTCATCTCATCATAGAAGGCAATCAGGTGTGTCAGGCATGGGCATCAGTTGCCCTTGGTGAATCCATTCTGACTGTTCCTAATCACCTTCTTCTCCAAGTGTTTAGAAATGGTTTCTTTGAGGGCCTGCTCTGTGTTTTTTCCAGGGACTGAGGTGATGCTGGCTGGTCTGTAGTTCCTTGGATCCTCCTTTTCATTCTTAAAGATGGGCACTATATTTGACCTTTTCCAATTATCCAGGACCTCCCCTGATTGTCACGATTCTGCAATCACATCAGTCAACTCCCTCAGCATCCTTAGATGCATTGTATCCATCCCCATGGACTTGTACACATCCAGATTTTTAAAATAGTCCATAACCTGTTCTTTCAGCACAGGGCTTTTCACCTTCTCCTCAAACTGGTGCTTGGTGCAGTAGTCTGGGAGCTGATCTTGCCTGTGAAGACCAAGGTAAAAAAGGCATTGAGCACTTCAGCCTTTTCCTCATCATGTATCACTAGGTTGCCTCCCCCATTCAGTAAGGGACCCACGCTTTCCCTGCATCTTAATGTAAATGTTGTCCCCGTATCTCATTCCCCCATGCGTGCCCTGTGAAGAGTGAACCAGAGAGACATTCCTCTAAAATGTTTTCCTTTCCCAAAGTGTAAGGATGACTGTTGTAAGCATTTGAAAGGGTCCCAGCTGGAGCCCTTAGTAGAGGTCTGATCTCACTCGTTTTCTGCATTTGTTCTTTTAGACTCGTAGAAATGCGAAATGGCTCTCTCTGCAAATGATTCATGATGGGCACCAAGTAGCCATGCTGAGCGGGGAGCTGACAGTTGAGGAGCGGGCAGCTGTAATCCAAAGATTTCGTGATGGAAAAGAGAAGGTCCTTATCACTACGAATGTTTGTGCTAGAGGTACTGCCTTCAATACTTAGAGAAGCAAGTGGATTCACGTAGGAATATGAGAACCCGCATAGGGCATCCAACCTGTAATGTTTCTGCATTACAAAGTCCTTCCTCTACCAGCCTAGCATGGAAAACTTAGTGTGGGGTGCAGCAGAGGAAATCGTTGGTATAGAATCCTGTAAACTCTCATGTATTAAGACCTCCTTGTCAATTTTCTGCTATAGTAATGTCACACACACGATCATGACTTTGTGGGATTGTTGTGTTTCTAGATATCGAGTCAGTGATGCTGGTATAGCAGGTGTTCATTCTTATGGCTTACAGATATCATACTGCAATGACTTTTTGTTGTTTTTATTTCCAATCAGATCAAACTTGGGTATTTTCTATGAGGTGCAGTGTGTGACTTGGCAGGAGAGTGTTGCTCATATTAACTCTTAAGCCTTTCATCTATCCTGTTAAACTTTAGGGCTGTTCTTCACAACTGGTGATAACAGTGGTAGAAGACTGGTGTGTTTACAGTTGCCTTTTCTGAAGGCAGCCACAAGAAATACAATACTCCAAGGTGTAGGCAAATGTTCCTCTTGTAAATTCATTCACTGGGGGAAGAGTTTCATCCTTTCGAAAATAATTGAGAATGTTGTGAAAATGTTGTATATAACAAAATAAATAAATAAATAAGCACATTATAACTAGGGACCTACTCAATTCGCAATTTCGTGGAAATCGTGAAACTGGGCAATGTCTGCAAAATAAAAAAAAACTCCTAAAAATAAAGTGCTTGCTCCCCAGTGGGAGCCACCAGTCCTCATGGCCATTGCGGCCCAGCCTTGCAGCCTGCTGGAGAGAGGAGGAGGGGAAGGAAGCTGCCAGCACTAAGGGGAGCAGCCAGAATGGCAGCTTCCCCCACCCCTCACTGCTGATTGGCTGAAATGGCTGCCTATTGCATGGCCCTGCCCCCTCCACCAGTCAGTGGTGAGGGGTGGGCCTCATGATGGACAGTCCTCTCAGCCAAATAGCAGCTAATCAGTGGTGAGGGGCAGGCATGGAGGGGAGCCCACTGCAATAAGCTTGTGAAAATGGCAGCCAGCCCCACGGTTGGCCCGTGAAATCGGCTGCCTGCCTCTTTGTCTCGCTAGGTACCTCTAAAAATGTTACATGAACTGCCTGATTTTTAGACTCCACAATTTCAGTCGTCCTGTCTGGTGTACTGTGTGTAATCCCAAACTACTCTTCCTTTAAGAGGTATGTTAGACTACTCTTCTTACTGTATTTTAAATGACCCATGACAAAGTATGCTCATGTCAGCTGCCTCTTGTCTCTGAAATAAGGTATGTCCATCAGCTGTCTAAACTCTACTTGCAGACCCTACAGCAGGGGTGGGCAGTTATTTTGGGCAGAGGACCACTTACTGAGTTTCAGAAAGCCATCAAGGGCTGCATGACAGGCAGCCCAGGGCAGGTTAATATTCATTTTCTACGTTTTTTAGGGGCCCTGCGGGCTGGATAGAATGGCCTGGCGGGCCGCATCTAGCCCCTGGGCTGCATTTTGCCCACCCCTACCCTACAGAGTACATGGATTGGGCTATTAATTAAGGTTCACCTTCTACAGGTGGCAATATGACAAACGTATAAAAACAATTGATTATAGTAAAGATTCCTGTCTGGATAGATACATAGCAAAGACTTTCTAGAGTAAAATGGAATAGTGAGTAGTATAAGGAAGACATGTTCAAATACTGAAGGTACATGGAAAAAAAGGCAACACTGTCATGTAGGGCTGTGCAAAACACTATTGTTTCGTTTCTACATCTGTTCCGCCATTTTGAAGGGACAGTGTTTCATTTCATTGTTTCATTTCAAAGTACTGTCCCATTTCGTTTAGTCTAAACTTTCGCTGTTTTGACTCATTTCAACATTTTGCCCATAGGCTATAATGGGGAATCATGAAAATGCTGAAACTGTTGTCATTTATTGCCTGATTCAGATGCAAATTGCAGGAATGGTAGCCCCTTCCCAGAGCAGGAAACATGCCAAGTTTCAAGGAGATAGGTGCAGCGGTTTCTCGGAAGCTGGACCTCAAAGTCTAGAGAGCAAAATTTGCTGGCAGTGGCAGCTTCCTGTCATCCGGCATGCAGATCTGGGGACTCGCACCCGTGGGAGGGCTGCAGGGCTGTGCTGGTCTCCTCCTGGGGGTGTGGGCCCCTGGATCTGTGCCGGATGACAGGAGGCTGTCACTGCTGCCTGGGACCGGTGCTGGGCGCAGCCTGCATCCAGCACTGGGGAAGACAGATGCTGCTGCTGGCCCCAGGGGCTGGCAAAGCTGATCGGAGCGTAGCCTGGCGGCAAGAGGTGGGCAGAGCCAGCGCTCCGCTCCACCTCCCGGTGCCAGGCTGAACTACATGGGGCTGCGGAGCCGCTCAGAGCGCAGCCCTGGCTCTCCCCTGCCACAGGGCTGCTTCGAAACTCGAAACATTTCAAAACTTTCGAAACGTTTCGAGTGCCCTCATTTCATTTCAATGCTGTTTTGATGCTTTGTGTTTCATTTCAATTTCACTGCTTCAAACTCGAGACGCATTGAAACAGCTTTGAAACGAAACACTTGGCAAAATTTCACACAGCCTTAATGTCTTGATTTTAACTAAAGGTTATATATTGGGTAGAACACATCTAATTGTGGAGGGTAAAGAAATGGGATGTAGCTTGTCTTTTGTCAGCAACCCATATTGTAATGAGTTGCATGCGACTTGGGATGGACACCCTTCTCCACTCTCGGGGGTTCACACCAGCAGGCTTCCGTAGACTCCAGCAGGCTGTAGGCTGGCCACACTTGCACAAGCAAGCTCTGCCTCCCCTGCTCATATCTCCTCCCTCCACCAGCTTCTAGAAAAAGCCTGAGCTGTCTGGGCAGGGGCCCTGGCAGCACCATCCAGGGGTAGAGTGCCATGAGCCAGGCCACCACCAACCCCTCTGCAATCCAGCCATTAACCTGTTCCTTCCCAGAACAAAGCCTATCCAAAGAAACTCTTTCAACATATAACATCCAGACAAATAATACAACCACATAATCGCCGCAGGCTCATGTTTGAATTGTGTTATGTAGATGTAAGGAAACCTGAAGCCCCTAGAGCTTGTGTATGAGAGTAGCAAATAGTTCCACTACCAAGTCATTTCTTACTACTTTTTTCCCTTTGTTTCAGTTTTTTTAAACTGTAGTATTCTGCTGAAGACATGGCTAGGGTTGGAAGTATATATTACTTATAGTGGAAATCTTTTATTTAGGATTTTCTTTGCGTTTCTCAGTAGAGATAAATTATGAGTACAAGACATTTAAAATGATGTGAATACTTTTTAAATGAAATTCAAGCACTTCTTAGCCTTTCTGGTGGTATGCATTTCTTATTCTCTGCAGACCCTGTAAAGTCTACATTTAATTGCAAAATGTTTGCACTAAAAACAGGTTGTATGCCTTAAAACCCTCCTAAGATGTACAGGTTTTTGCCAAATGAATGGGCCAAACGTAAGATCCATGAAGTATGTGAAGGTGATCTCTGAATTTCACACAGCTTCCAGATGTTTTAAACTGAGTTGTATCTGAAACTTATTCACTTTGTTAGGTAATTGAGGGGCAGGGGAAGAAACTAGGGTATTGTTGTGTTTTTTCTTTTTGTTTGGATTTGTATTGAAACTTGCTTTTACCTTCATAAAAGTGTCTGTGACTAACACAATTTAGGCATTTTGAAAATGAACTGTGAGCTTAGTCTCATAATTTTAATCTAGCAGTATTTCAGAAATACAATCCATCTTTAGAGTGAGCTGTCCTGAGATGTGTGCGACTCTAAAGTGCTTTAGACAAGATTGGCTGAAAGAACTGGTAGTTAGGAAAGCTGTAAGCCAGTGGTAGCAACAGCAGGAAATTCAAGGTTAAGCTGGAGACTCAGACTGAATATTCAGAAGGTGGCCCCACTTTGGGGCTTGTGACTTCACTTGACTTCACAGTTTGAAGCAAATCCCTAAGGATTCGCAAATAACACATTTACAGCAAGTGTTTGTGAGCATGTTAATGGGACAGTCCCTTCTAGCTGAATTTCCTAAACCATATGATAGTTATTTTTACTACTTTCCGTAATAACAGAGTTCTTCCCATGATACAGATTGGATATGATTAATTGAAACTGAATGGGTTGTTCCCCTTTCTGACAGGTTAATGTCTGGGTGGATTGTATTTCAGGTGGACTTCTTGGCAGTAAGAATCTTCCTCTTCCATCCTGATCTAGGTATTGATGTGATACAAGTCACAATTGTGGTGAATTTCAATCTCCCTACAAACCAGTTGCAGTATCCAGATTTTGAGACCTACCTCCACCGCATTGGGCGGGCAGGTCGTTTTGGGAAGAAGGGCCTGGCTTTCAACATGATTGAAAGATATAACTTGTCCTTGCTACACAGGATTGAAGAGCACTTCCGTGAGTATAATATCCCTATCAACCCTGCACTGTGAGGGCACAGCCATGCAGGAGTTGCTATAGCAACAGTATTGTTTAATCGGTATTGTAGTAAATCTATATAGTTACTTCCACACCCAAAGCAGTGTTAAGCATATTTAAAAGGCTAAAAAATCAGACTTACAAACATTAGGAAAGCCAGCATTAAACGCATCTGTCTCTTCTTAATTTCCCCTGTGCATGTGAATCACTAGTCTCTCAGGAGCCTATACATGTGCTCTGACACATTCTAATTAAAATGCTCTAGCATTGCTACTGCATCACATGTATTAA
>NW_005842725.1:411555-465678 GCF_000455745.1 Alligator sinensis | reverse complement strand
CCCCCCCCCCGGTTTCAAAATGGCCATGGGGGGCTTTAACTACAGTTTGTCAATTGAGCTTTAGTTAAAGCATTGCATGGCAATTTTTAAACACACAGGGGCTTAATACACATGACGCTGCGGCTTTTTAGTTATTGTGGCTCTCCAGAAACCACTCTAATTAAAGCCCACCCCCCCACACGCACACACTCCCAAGCACATATATTGGCAACCTAAATTTCCCCCAGTGACATGCTGCTTTTCTACAGGTTCCCTGCCTCAGTGGTGAGGATGAATTGTGCTTAGTGCTTTGTGTTCTTCCTGTTGTGTGTGTGGCTTCAGGCTTTATTTACTGCCCGCTATAGAAACTCTGCTTTAAAGACAGATTTGTTAATTTTTTTCATGGGCTTTCTTCTGGCACTCATCATCACTGTAACATCTGACTGCTGTAGGCAGAGATGAGGGTCAGAAGCATCTGCTTTTGAGTGCCTTGTTGTAGATGTTTAGGGCTTGAGGTTTCAGAATATGTTCAGAACACAGCTCTTACTGACTTTGCTGCCTCCTGCAAGGGTTCAGCACTTCCACAAGTCAGACCGCAGAGTTCTGTGACTGGTACCCAATTAGTGACCAGCTGGGTTAAGCAACCTTTACAGTATCCCCCCCTGAACCCCGAACCCCTCCTCCAGGCTGCAAAAAGCATACCTTGTAATTAAAGGCTGTCTCTTGCCCCTACATCAGGACCTGGAGACATTGAGATCATGTCTAAGACTTTTATGCACTTTTTACCATGGGCACGGTGAGGGATAGTGTAATTCCTAGTCTTGTTAGCAAAACTGCTAAAACATTTAAACTGAAATATTCCAGAAACTTGTGAGAGACAGAAACCTGACATGGGAAATTTCAAGCCAGATGGTGAGCTTTCCCATTTTTATGCTGGGCAATGTCAGGCCACCTCAGTAAGATGTACAGTTAACTTTTAATCTTAATACATGAGGTGGCAGACAGTTTTCTCAAATGCTCACTAAAGCTATCTTGTATCTGTTCTAGATTGTTTAGGTCTAAATAAACCTGTTTCATGGGACAGGAGCAAGAAAATTGTCCAATTTACTCTTGTGTTGCCAAAAAAGGCATTTCCTTTTCAAGTTGTATGTGCACAAGTACAGCCAGGAGTGGAATTAGTAAAATGAGCCTTAAGCGTGATCTCTAATTCCACTCATCTTTTAATACCTTAATCTTGGATAATCTGATTTTTCTTTTTCACAACTTTTACGCCGTAAAGCTGTTAAACTTTGAGATTTAGGGATGTTAATTATTTCACTAGAATAATACTTAGCGCATATAACCCTCTTTATTTGTTAAGTGTTTTCCAAACACTACCTAGTTATCACAACATCCCTGCAAAGTAAGGAGATAAGGCACAACACCTGGGATTCATCTAGAAATCTAACACTGTTCACTGTTTTTAATTTGAGAAGTTCCCAGCCTTTGTCTCCCTTGGATAGTAGCCTTATGTTGTCAGCTGCCTTAATCCAGTTTACATTGTGCTTTCTCAAAGTTTATTTGACTATCACTTGAAGTACTTCGACTGGAAATACTATACTGAATACTCGTACAGATATTTCCACCCACATAAAGTGTTATATATGTGCAAGAAAACACATGATAATGTTCTATAGAACAATTGTAAATGGTAGAAAGTTGTTAAATGGACATCTCAAGGAAAAAAAGGACTCTTAAAGTTATTTTAGAATATGTTAGCAGACATGTCAAACTCGCATGCTGGTAAATTCTCTACAGTTTGACCCTTGGTAGCTCTACTTTGATTGTTAATAGTCCCCATTATTGTGATAATGCTTGTATCAATATTATTGACCTGATAAGTTAAAGATCCTTATTATCTCTTTCCAAGAAAATTTGAAAATCCCCCACAAAAACAAAAATTTCCGTATAAAATTCTTGCTGCAGAAGAGTGACCACTGGTGGAGTGCAGTTTGGAGACTTATTTGTTGTTGTTTTTTTGTTTGTCTCTGGGTTTTTTTTAAGGAACCAAAATTAAGAAGCTGGACCCAGATGACATGGATGAGCTTGAGAAGATTGAATATTAAGTGAACTACAGGAATCCATGATAAAAGGGCAGTTTGCTGCTTTAGACTTACATGTTAAAAAAAAAAAATTCAATGGTTAAATCTCCACCCCGTTACAGTTACCAGCATATTTTATGTATCTGAGAATATGTAGGAAAATAAAAAAATAATATTCTTATGACCCAGAACTGACTCTGTTTTTCTTTTAATGATTCTTGTGGGGTTTTTTTAATCAAATGGTTCATATTACCAAGATTTTGGCATGTCCAACAAAAGCTCAAGAGGGCTTTCTGTCCCTGACCCAGCTCCCCTTTGCTACCCTAGGGTATGTCTCTCCAGAAAAAAGAGACTTGTAGATGGAAACAATTCAGAAGGATCAAACTCTACTAAAAAAACAAAAAACAAACCCTGATGTCTCCTACACTGCCTACAGTAATTGA
The DNA here is from genome assembly GCF_000455745.1 of Alligator sinensis. Lineage (NCBI taxonomy): Eukaryota > Metazoa > Chordata > Crocodylia > Alligatoridae > Alligator > Alligator sinensis. The sequence continues at coordinate 463,175 of NW_005842725.1, read as the reverse complement.
GACTTACATTTAATAAACTAGCCACTAGATGGCAATGGTTACAGTATTTTACACAGAGATAGGGAAATATTGGTGTTTGTGACGGAGGATTTGAAAAGAAAAGACACTGCATTTTAGCTATTAGATTTTACTTTTGTTCTTCTGTATTGCATCCAAAATGTAAATATTAAATGAGCGGGTATATGCATGTATGTGCAACTTCCTTCCCACTAGATGGTGGCATGATTTAATAAACTTACCCTGCCCCATTTATCTGAACAGCCTGGGCTCTGCTTCTGAGTTTAGGAACTAAATTTTCTTTCATTTAAAACTTGCTCTTTTGATTTTTCTGGATTATTTTTACCCACTCCAGGTTCGCATTTCGGGCAGAGTCAAGAAATTTGTGGTCTGTTGTGTCTCAGATCTTGGCCAGGAGCTTTGGTTAACTTCTCGGGGGGATTGTCTTAAGATGATTGGCTTAAATTTGTCTTGTATTCTGTTTTCTGTTTGTTACCAAGTATATATCCAGTACCTTGCCTGTTGTGCTTCTATGCAATGACAGTGGGAAAGCGGTATAATAAAGTAGTTAGAGGTTTTTTTCTTCCTGTTATTGGAGAAATTTAAAGTTATCAGCTAGTAAGTGAAAAAGTTGCTTATGAAACAGCAGCTTTTGCATATACTGCTCAATACTCTGTTTATTATCTTGCACTTATTTATCACAACCTTGCACTTTCCTTTCCTCGTGTCCTTGTGATAAGGTATTTAGCAGAATTCTCAGATTCATTGTGTGCTTCATGTGTGCTTCTGCTCTGGCCTTGAGCTTGCAACCTCTGGGCTGTCAATCATGTACCTTGGCACCCACACCAGTTTAATGCAAGGAAGTTACTAGGCACTAGCCTTGGATCCTGGAGACCTGATTTCTATTCCCTGCTCAGCTGTAGTCATCCTTGGGGAAGCTGGTTAATATTTTCATGCCTTGGTTAACTACCTTTATATTAGGGAAGCATTATTGCTGCTGTCTCTTTGTAGTGGTGTGGTATCATGATTGTCGTGTGCGTGATAGTAATGGGTATTATATAGGTACCTACGAGGTAATAGAATTGAGGGACATGATAGAAGTGGTTGCAGCTGTCAAGAACACTGAATCCTCATAGTATCAAATTTTTCTGTATTTCTAACATGCCCCTTGTGATGGTAACTGGCCCATATTGTGTACAAAGAAAATGCCAGTTCTTCTCTGATGTGACTGTTGAACTTGTTACAGATGAAGCTTCTGATATTATTTCTGTGCAATGTTACCTGCTTGTGTTCTCCTCTGCTACATCATTGAGGGAAGCTTTTGCCAAAAAAAAGATCATGCGTAAACCTGGAAGAGGTCAGGTTTATCTCAACAAAGAGTTCCACAACTGCAGACTCTACTAATGGCCTACCTATGACTCCAGGATTTTACTGTACTTGTTAACAACAGCAGTCCTGTGCACGGCTGGCATAGAAAAAGACCACTTCTAATCAGTTGGAACCTGGTGTATTTTTGGAGCTTGGACGGGGAATGCAACATTTTGGCCCCATGGTCTTCTGTTTATTTGCCTGAGCGATGCAGTGTAACACCAGCTAAGAGCTGCTACAAGAACTGGGTTCCATCTCCAGATAAATTGCATTTGCCATACTCTATTTGAGGATAAGAAACTCAAGATGGGGGTAGCTCTATCCAAGAGGCAATAGTGCAGTCCATAGGCCAAAACACAACAGAAGGGACAGGCTTCCATTTCTCTAAAGTATCTAACATTATTGATGACTGCAGGAGGACGTAGGCCACACTCTTTTGATGAGGGGGGCAGGTGCTCACTAGGAAAGTGAAATCGTCCCAGCCAGCCCCTCCTCATCACCTGAATTTTTTTCAGGTACTGGGACTTGATTTAATATGCTGAAGAAATGGGCAGCCAAGCATTGCCACCATTGCTAGCACTGGAATACCTCTGTCTCTTTTCCAGGCCTGCCTAGGAGCCACGATTAAAATTGCAAACTTTCACACAAGACGGTTGTTGAGTGAGCAAGGAGCTATCCAGTGAATGTTTAGGATCTGTTCACGAAGACTTGACAAGATTAGCTGTGTGGAGCACTATCTACTAGATTTAGATCTATGTAGGAAAGAGTACTTGGTGGTGAAAGCAGTGAAGACCTAGAAACCTAAGTATGGATATTTTTCTCCTTCAAGGCCATTCCTGTGCTGCATGAGTTTTGATTGTAGCTGTGAGAGGTCTAGCAGGTTAGCAGCAGCCAAGTGCTGATTTTTTTTTTCCACCAATACCTCCTCTGCAGTGATGCACAGGAATGGTGTTTGGATGAGGATATCTGGTCGACAGCTTGGTTGTCCAAAGGAATCTGTGATATGTGGGTGTACTTGATATCAATGAAGTTTCATTGCAATTTGTCCAAAACTAGGCTTTGCATGGGGAATAGCAGCAGCAAGGGTAACTGAACATTGATAACAAGTATGCTGAGCAGGTTTCTAGGGAATAGTTTGCAAATAGACTTCTCTAGGATTCTGAATGCTCCTTTGAAAAGCTTATAGCCAAATCTTAGGGAGGGAACATCAGATAAATTATCTCAGCATTTATTGGGTGCATCTGATGATCAGTGAGGTATCTGTCTTCTGAGTTGCTTAGAAGTGTTGATAATTTTCAGAAATTCACTGATGTTTAGAAGCTGAAGTTCTTTCTGAGCAGGATGTTTCATCCTTGCAGCTGATAAAGAGGAGGGGAAACCTTGGGGTTTCCAGTCACCTACATAAAGGTATGCCCTTTCGGTGCTTCCTAGAGGAGGTTGTATGCGAAACTTGGCTTCAGCCCATTTGACATGTTACATCCCTGCACTATCTCCAAGCCAAAATAATCTATAATAAAGTGGAATTATAAATAATTACCAGGGAGTTGCACTGCTGCAACCTGAGTGCCAAATCATTTCTTGAAATTTATAATTTATTTTACTTTCAGGCTGAAGTATTTTTATTAGGTCAGAGTGTTGACAATTTTGTCATTTGCTGGATCTGCCAACACCCCCTACTTTGGCTTTTCTTGTTTTTTTCTAAACCTGACCTGTACAGGCAGAAAACTAGACTGAAGGTGTCTGGCACTGTATCAACAGTGAGTGAAGCTGGAGAGATTTATGTGTGTGTTCACAAAGCCCAGGGAAGCGCTGCACCAACTGAGCTCACTAAAACAACTGCGTAAATGATCTCACTGCTGTCAAAATGAAATTGGCTCTACCCCACTGTGCTCAGCTCCCCAAAGAGCAGGCTGCAATTTTCATGTCTCCATCACTTAGATTGAAAAGTTTGACCTATTTTAAGTCTCTCTGGGCTGAGACATTAAAGTGGGGGGTGTGGGGGAGAAGCTAATAAGAACTAAGTCTGCCCTGTGTGAAATGGACGCTTGTGTTTGCTGCCCAAGCTTGACATAAAATGATAGCTTAATGTCAAGATTATGCTGTAGGTGTGTCATGTAACATGGGACCCAAGAGGGCTAATTGCTCAAACTCATTGCTTAGTGGAGCAAGAACTATTTTCAAGGTAACAGCTGTTTGGAGACACTGATGGCAAAAATGGGAGAGGGTGGAGGGAAGGAAAAAATGCTGTCCTTGTCTGTTACTCATCCATTTCAACAGAAAAAGGCTGTAAATGGTTCCTGTTGTGTGTCACCTTTTTTAATGGATCATTCGTGAGGCCAATACAGTAAGTGTTAAGCTACGTTGTACGTCTGCTCCTTGCTGTAGTATCAGAAGAGTGCCTTTGAACCACTGAAACAGAGCAATAATTACCTATCATCCTTTGCAGCCTGGAGGACGAATGGCTTGGTTACTTTAGAGCAGTGATTTTCAATCTTCATTTGCGTACCCCTAAAAATTTTCGAATGGTGGTGTGGACCCCTTTGAATTGTGAGTGTGGGTATTCACCTACTTTTGATTGATCATAGTCGCCTTTTGCGGATGCCTTAGACACTGTCTAAGGAGCTGGAGGTATGAAGGGTGGTTATAAAGTATTAACATTAAGGTAATAGAGTATTTTCTGAGGCTGCAGAAGACAGGGCAAGGAGCAATGATCTTAAATTGCAACAAGAGAAATTTATGTTGGAGATTAAGAACTTTCTCCCTGTGAGAGAAGTTCAGCACTGGAGAAGATTGCCTAGACTGGCTGTGAAATCGTCACCCTTGGAAGTTTATAAAAGCGGTCAGACACGTGTGGGTGAGACGGTTTAGACAGGAGCGATCCTGTATTCCTCTGTGATTCTTTGCAGGAGTCTGGAGTGCTCTGTGGGTCAGTGGGGCAGGCAGCAAAGCTAGTTGGAAAACTGGAATTTAGACAAATGGCAGATGTTCTCCCTTTTTAGTTTGCCCTTGGTACCAGCTTGACTGTAGCAGAGATGGGACCCAAACAGCAGAACTTGGGAGGTGCTATGAGTCGATGATAATGGAGGGCAGAGGGATGTAGTAGCGCTCTGTTTTTGGCCATTTGTTAACACACTGTTAAAAGTTAGTGCAAGATGGGCTGTGGCTGCCTTCATACCATAACCTGGAGAGGGTTCAGCGGAGGGCTACTCATGTGGTTGAGGCCCTGTGGGTAAGATCCTATGAGGACAGCTTGAGGGACCTGAATCTCTTCAGCCTCCGCATGAAAAGGCTGAGAGGTGATCTTGTGGCTGTCCACAAACTCATCGGGGAGGTCAACAGGGAATAGGAAATACTCTGTTTACCATGGCATTACCCTCAGGGTTACTAGAAACAATGGCCATAAACTGAAGGAGAGTAGATTTAGATTGGACATCAGGAAGAAATTCTTTACGGTGAGGGTTGCCAAAATATGGAATACGCTTCCAAGGGAGGTGGTGCTTTTCCCTTATTTGGAGGTGTTCAAAAGGAGATTAGATAAGCACCTGGCTGGAGTTATTTAACCCCAGTGCTCTTTCCTGCCCAGAGCAGGGGGTCAGATTCGATGGTCACTCTAATAGGTCCCTTCCAACTCTAGAAATCCATGAAATCTATGATATCTATAGTGATGAGTGGGCAAGCTGAGAATGGGAATGCCCTTTTCTTGTGAGAGAGACAAATGCATTTCCAGGAGTTGGTGGGTGTGAACACTGTGGGAACGGATGAATAAAATGGACCAGATTCTGACTAGCTGTTACGCAGCAGTAAGGAATTTGCCCTGGCGCCTTGCATTCAAAAGTGGTTAATAATGGTGTTAGCTTGATTCTTGTTAACAGGAAATAATCCCAAGGCCAGTAAACTGTGATTATGAAAGACCATGTTCTATATACAAGCCCTAACCTGGTTCCTGGGACTTCCCCTGGCTACTATGGGCAGCAAAGACTGCTTGATAGCAGATCTTGCCGCCTCTGCTCCAGTGCTGACATGCCCCAGAGCTAAGCCCAGGGACAGCATCTTCCAGCATGACAGCTCTCCGGTCTTTTCCCCCACTTGCTCTTGCTCAGAGGATGAGCAGTTGCTGCCCTCCCTGTTGCTGTGGCAGCCTCTCATAGGCAGCTAGTTAGTGGGAGTGCAGAGAGGCTGGAGTGATAAACTGGTTTTGATTTCAATAACATTTGTTCAGGACATTGGAACCGGTTGTGGGGCAGGGTGGCACAGGGCTGGGGCCAGCTAAGCCCTGGGATGGGTATTTTGGCGAATTAAGTGCCGTTTCTCCACTTGCTGCATCCAGGCACGGGCAGGGTAGGAACATGGCTGTGAGCAATTCATAGAGCACTAGGACCAACTGCCTCCAGACCCGGCTTTCAGTAAAAAAGAAAGGCTACCAAAATGAGACGTGCTCTGACTCAGGGAAGAGCGAAAGCTGTGCTGAGCTCTGGCAGCTCTAACCAGCCCAAGTAGGTTTGCGTCCCCGTTTGCCACAGCCCCTCTCACTCTCACTGCCCCTCGGAGAGTCTACATCTAATGTCCATACAATGTAATTCCATGGTAACAGAACACTTCCCCGTTCGTCCTTTCAGGCAGACTCCTCTTGCACAAGTCAGGGTCCGCCTAGAGATTTCTGTGGCCCTTGCCTGCCTCCCAGTTATTAGGAACATAGGAAAACCGGGCTGGAAGGGATCTCACAAGGCCATCTAGTTTAGCACCCTGCCTAAAATAGGATTATCCCTGACTAAACCATCCCAGCCAACTGTCTGTCTAACTTAAAAACTTCCAAGGATGGGAATTTCACTATTTCTCTAGGTATCCTGTTCCAATATCTGACCACTCACTCAGTCATAGTCAGAAAATTCCTTCTAATCTCCGACCTAAACTTCCCCTCCAGCAGCTTGAAGCCATTGCTTCTGCCCCATACAGCCTCAGAGAAAAGGCCATATGCATCTTCTGTGCAACCACCCTTCGGGTATTTGGTTTGCTCATCTCTCTCCTTGCTTTACTAGTCAGTCAGGTATCATTGGAGTTTACTTTCCTCCCTCCCCAGGATGCTGTAAACTTTAAGCTTTGTCCCCACTTCTCATGCAGACAGCTGAGGCACAGGGTAGAATAAGTCACTTGCCTAAGGACATGGGAGAGTGTGGCTGAGCCAGGAGCTGAACCCAAGCAGCTTGAATACTAACAGGCTGCACTACTCACTAGCCTTCCAGCCTACCATGGCATGCATGTAAGCTGGGCCAGTGCTGTTGTCTCTACAGCTAGGAAGCCAGGAAGTGATTACAGAAGTGAAATATAGTGGAGTCATGAATAAAATTAGTCCTCCTGCTTTGCTGAGCCTGCCTTTGCCTGAGAGAGCACGCTGGTCTCTGTTATATTTATAATGTGAAGTGAACTTCAGCTCATGAGAGCTTGTGCTCTAGATATATACACACACAGGTACACCTTGGTTAGTGTGTAAGGTGCAAATCTATGCTGCCTTATATCTGTAAGCTAGCCACCTCACAGCCCAGATTCTCTCTCTCTCTCTCTCTCTCAGAAGTGCAAATTGCAACCTGCAAACAGATCCATTACGGTTCATAGCAACTGTAGATTCTGAGAGCAGATTCATGCCCTATGGTCTAATTTGAACACATGAGGGGAAAAACTGCAGTTCCACCCTTGGAGACTGCAAGGCTGACAGTTCCCCATGATTGTTCTGGCCACTAGGGCCTGCAGGCCAATGTCTGCTGAGACAGCTGTAAGGGATTGTATGCACTGGGGGGGCTTGGTCTGGGTCCTCCAGCTCTGAGCCTGGGCAATGGGGCAGGACTGGGACAGGAAGCTGGCTGGACTTTTTAGCATAGCTCAGGTGCAAACCCTGGCAGCAGTGTCTTCCAATAACTGTCCTTAGTGTCCTCCCTGCATTCCCCCACAGAAGCCTTCGCCCTGCTCCCCGCCACTTGGCTGGCACCTGATGCAGGACCATGAAATCAGAGGGAAGACCTCTCTGGAGCTCTGCATGAGGACTGGGAAGGAAGGAGGAGCTTGGTAGCTTGGAGTGAAAAAGAAAGCAGGACCAAGGCCTGGGCAGACGGGAATGATGGAGTGTCCTTGTTTCTTTGTGCAGGTCATTGCAGATGTGCCAGGCAGGGGCTGTTCGTGGGCGGCCAGTTCCTGGGATATCTCTGTACAGGCATTTTAGGACTTGTCAACATCAAAAAATTGGTTTAAACACTGATATAGTTGTGTGGGTCAAGGCTTTGCCTAGACATTAACTGTGGTATAAGAGCAGCTCACCTCAGCTGTCCTTAAGCCAGCAAAAAACTGATTCAGTACAACCTACTCCTACATTTAAGTAAGAGGGTCTGTACTGGTTGGTATAGCAATTTAGCTAACTTCTCTTGAAAACAGCTCTGGAGTTTGACCAGTGCAAGCATGCTTTGCCCAGGGTGGTGGGGCTAGCCTAGGGGCCTGGCCTGATGCATGGCAATACCAGGTTCATTTATAGCACTGGATGGGCAATCCCTTAAGAGCAAAATAGTCCAAGGTCCCTTTGCTCCTGGGGCCTATCTCTGACTCCAGCTGATGCTGGCTGTGCCAGAGGAAGGAATGGAGTAGCTTGGTGGAGGCCAACCTTTTTGTCAGGCATGCCAAAACTTAATCCCTGTTCCCTCCGTAAAAGTCCCTCCAGTCCCCTTTCCCTTGCCCAGCCTGCTGTTCTGCAGCTGTTCCCCCTTTGCTCCCCCATGTGCCGTGTGCAGCACACAGAAGCTGCCCATGACACTTGCAGCACACATGCCACAGGTCGGTCACCCCTGGAACAGCCAGGGAAGTCCTTTGCTTTATTGTCCTGGGCCCAACTACCTGTACCCAGGTAGTTTCATTATCCATGCTGTTGTCTTAGCCTCTGTGGCCAGGGAGTTCTGCAGGCAGGCTGTCCATCACATATGTGAACGGTTTCTTCCCTGTTTGGACTGTCAAGTGTTTGGGGTGGAGGCAGTGCCTATAAACATGCTCCAGGGTGGGAGTGGGGAGGGCACGTGTTAATTAAATTGGCTCTTGGAAGCCTCTCTAATTAAAAGGCCACAGCATCTTGTGTATTCGGCATCCCACATTTCAAAATGGTAGCGGGGGTACTTTAACTAATCTGATTCAAGCTGATCAAGTCTGCTCCAACGTATTTTAATGAAAACGCATTGGAACATGTGTATAGGCATCCTACAGTAGGTCTACCCAGAGCCAAAATTAAGGGCACTGCCTATAAAACAATTAAGAGCAGCAGTGTAAATCCCTGAGGTCCCCCAATGGCTTCCAAGAAATCACTTTAAATTAACATCAGCAAAGTGAATGCAACCAGATTTTAGCCATGGCTCTATAAAATAACCCTAGGGGGTGTAGTGTGGAAGTTGCTCACCAAGATAATTGATTCCTTGCTGATTCCCTGAAACAGTAATGCCGAAGCTTCTGGTTGAGAGCTGTGACAGCAATAGCTACTAAAGCCGGTTCATTACAATAGCTTAGAATTGGCAAATCCAACTCACCTAAGAGTTCAGTGAACAAGAGCTTTGCACGGCAGCATTGTCAAACCTACTCAGCCCTGAGATGCTTAAGCCTTAATAGTCTTGCCTTAATCAACCTGACTAAGTCCCTATGAGAAGTACACTTAACATACTTATGGACAATTGTGGTAGCAATTATTTGCTGTTGGCACTTAGTATAGTCAATCACATACCAAATAAGGCACAGCCTGGCGTGGAAAGTCTCTCTGCAGGGGTGACCATGTCAATTTATTTGAGCATAACAGTTGTGGATAAGTTACAGGAACCTTACTGGAAAGCTGCTGAGATGCAGCATGACTTTGTTCCTGCTCATAAAGCCAGAGGCAGAGGGAGGCAAAGCTGATGCCTTTGGTGCCCAGGTGGAAGCTGTGTTCTCCATGGATCTGACTCCCTGGGATGAAATGAGGACAAGGATAATCTAAGACCTGATCTTATAGGTGACAGCTATGGACTGTGGAATAATCTTACCCAGGGAAGTCGTGGAGAGCCCATGGCATGAGGCAGCTAAAAGAAGATCCAATAAAGCAGTGGGAAGGAAGTGATCCTGCCATATTTTGGGAGCAAGGACAAGGTGGCAGCAGATGATCTTGTAAGGACAGATTGTCAGTAGTTTAAATGTGGCAAGACTGGCCAAGGTTCCCTGGCTCAATCCTCAAGGAGGCCTAAGCAGCCTACCTCTACTTTAGGGGCATCCTTATAACTGCACCAGGGTTGGAGGGAGGGCTGCATTGATTAGCAGTTCTAAGAGCCACCCTAAAGCTCCCACAGTGTTATATGTATTTAGTGGAGGCAAAGAATTCACTTAAAAATGGTGGGGGTGCTTTAAAGCTTGTTTGACAATTAATCGAGTCTTCTCCAACATGCTGTAATTACAGTGTGTCGGAGTAGCATCCCTACACATCTACAGGCACCCTAGGTGTCTCAGTCATGTTGGGATTCTGCAACCCCTTCCTAACCCCAGAGGCACCTAAATCCCCTCAATATCTACATTTATTTTCTGCCAGGGCTTGGGCCAGGTGGGAATCCCAAGCAAAGGGGCCTGTTGAGGGGTGGACATGGGCCCTGCTCCTCTCCTTGGTGTTTCCTATTTGGGTGGCTCAGTGTGCTGCTTTAGACAGCCCCATTTGTCAGTGCCTCACTGTCTGTGTGGGTCAGGGGGCCTGACAACCTGGCCTGGGGCTCTGCATTCAAGTAGGCAGCAGGGGACCTGTAAGTTCCACATTACAATGCTGTTCCTACAGCTTTTGGCAAGCTAGTGTTTCACCACCTCCCACCCCTCCCCTGGTTCTGTTGTTGCAATGACCGGTACAAACCTGTTTTAGAAGATGGTGGAACTAGGCTTGTCAGCCATCCTACTGCCTTGCCCCGCTTTGAGAGTAAAAAGCTTGACTGTGCACAGTGGGGTAGGAAGGGGATTCTCTTCTTCCACTCTTACAGCAGGATCATGGATGGCTTGATGGATGGTATCAAAGAAAAGTGAATGTGGGTATCCATAATCACTCTGCAGTTTTTCAGCCTCCTAGACCCTGAAAGAAGAATCAGCATAAGTATTGCTCTGGATTCCCCTCCCTGTGCTCTGCAGGTACGTGCTTACCTGCTCCTTGGGCAATGGTTCTGGGCTTGCCCAGCACCTGGATCTCATAGAGCTCTGGGGACCAGCGCCATATAAAGAATGAGCTGCCTTTCTACCTCTCCAGGGGACGTAACTCTTCAGGTCATAGAGTAAATCAAGAAGCAACATTTGAACTCAGGACTTCCAACTCCCCAGCAGCATGCTCAGTCTACTACATGGCACACCCTAAGGGCACCAAATCAGAGCCATGCTGCTCTAGAACAGACTTCAGTGCAGGCTAGTAACCTGGGTAAAGACTGAGCTCCCAGGCAGACTGGTGCAGCCTACCCTGTAGCCCATGCTGTCACACTTATGTGGCTTTGAGCAGCATGTGCTGTTCTGTGATAACAGCAACTCACATTGAGCAGCTCTGTGAGCAGCCCCCACAAGCAAATCTGATCGCCCAAGAAAAGACAACAGCAGTAGTTCTTGAAGGAGGTTCTGTTTCAGGTTTTGAGCTATCATTAAAGGGAACAGTGAGGAAAGAAAGAATTTTCATAATTATAAAACTGCCTTGGCACTGGCCTTCACAGCAGGATCCTATCTGCGCAATCTTACTCATCCATCGATGGCAGACAAAATACAGAGCAGGCTTCAGACACTGACAGAGGCGCCTGTAGGGAAGTAGACACACCTCAGCCAGGCAAACAGATGGCTTGTTTCTTTACTTAATTAATTCCACGGATATTGATCTACCCAGATTTAATTTCCGAATTGGAGGGAGACAGTCATTTTGTCTGCACAAAACTGTTGTTTTTGGAGTCAGAAAGATAAGATGAACTATCCTTTCCAAGTCTTATAAAGCAGCTATTTAGACAAGGCCTGTCCATGCCTGATGTAATCCTGTAACACAGGAAAAATATTTGGCTTTATTATCAGAAACAAGCCTTGCATTAAACTGTATATCAGCACAAAGGCCAGGACCACGATAGCCTGTAAATTGGGGTCTGGGGTTGCCTTAATTCAGGGTCCTCTACAAGATCAGTCATGTTTTCTGAGGTTTATATAATCACATTAAAGCCCAATCTTTGATGAGCCTCAAATGTGCCCCTCACTTGCTGATCCAAATCTGACTGTCCTATGGGTCATGGTGCTATAATCCAGCCTGCTCCACGCTAGTCTGAGCTGCATGCTGCCATGGCTATATCACCCTGCTAATCCAGTGGGAGTCACTCAGGCTTATTACAGTGTCATTTACTGAACCAGGCAGGTTAAAATGAACTGATTTGTCTATGACCCATACACGCTCTTCCAGAGGGAAACAAAGACAACTGCATTGAGAGGCTAGCTCCTGGGTGCTTACAGCTTTCATGTGCTTGCTGACATGTCACTGCTCTTCTGAGGGGCACCTGAACTGCCATAGCAGGAGCTTAAGTGTTTTGTGATTGGCTCAGGATGCCAAAGCCATTCCCCACCATTCAGCTAATGCCCTGGCTCTGTCCCTGGACAGGAGCCTAGTGCGAGGCTTTGGCCCTCCCCACCCCTGTGTTGCATGCCAGTGTTCTGTAGCTCTGCACCCCAGAAGTGGCTGCATTTCATGGGTGCTCTGTGGGCTCTAGGGAGAAGGGTTCTACCTATGTTTGATAATTTCTACAGCTCCAGCACTGAGGATCTTGGCAGCCTAGGGAAAGCAATACACCCCTGCGCTGGGTCACTGCTACTGCAGGATGCTTCAGGGAAGCACTGTGGCCCCCTGCTTCCCAATTCAGCTGCAGCCAGGAGAAAAGCAAAGCATATAGCAGTTTCCCAAGTCTGGAGAAGACAGCCTTGCCACAGCCTTCATCCTCTGGGCACAAAGGAAAACACCTGGAGCTGCCTCTGCCTGTGGAAACCCCAGCTACAGCCACAGGAATCAGGAACCCCCCAGTGATGACTGGGGCTTCCATGTCCTTCCAAGAGCGAGGTGGTCCTGCTCACCCCCTTGCACTGATGGCACATAAGATGTCTGCCAAAGGATTTGGAAGTGTCTGAAGCCCCAGGCTGGGCTGGAGGATACTTGCTGGTAGCAGGGCCACATATGATTCTTGAATGATTCAAATGGATTTGGACCTGATTTGGCTAAGTTGACTTGGGACATGAAAAATTTTCCCTTTGCACTAATGGCACTCAGGTGTCACTTTCCTCCTTTGCCCTGGATGAGTAAAGAAGGAAGGAAAGGTAAAACAATTCCCCACTCCTATTTCAGGTTGTGCTTTTTCCTCATGAACATTTCTTAGTGCCCCTGTAGGGTTGTTGCCCATAACTCCACTGTGCTGGGACTCGTCCAGCTGCACTGGGACCCGATGTGAAGGAGGAGGGAGGAATCCTTTGCTCCATGGGGGCCAGCATGTCCCAGCCAAGCCTTCTGTCTCCATCAGTTCAGTTCCCCCTACCGCTTAGTCAAATCCTGTCTGCACCTGTTCTGCTGCCAGGAGACCCTGTGCGGATGCAAAGGTGAAGCCACCCTCCAGCACCATCTCATTCACTCCAGCAGGGCCCAGCTCAGCCCTCGCAGCCCCTCGCCGCCTCCTTTCCACTCCAGGAGCAACAGGCGCCTCTCCCTGCCTTCCACCCTCACAGGGGGCAATGACAGCATCTCCCAGCGGCGCATGTCTGTGCCTTGGGTGCTGCAGGTTACAAGGCAAATTAGGCCATGTCTGAAGACCCAGGGGGTGTTGTTTGGCTTGGCTCTGACTCCCTCTGGAAGGGGCTCCTTGCAAGTAGTCTCATGTTTAGCATTAATAGTGTAATTTTTGGTAATGAGCAATTAATTCTAATTAAAAAAATGGGTTGTTTGGGGGGAGCTGAAGTGTGAAGGCTGGAGATGAGAAATAGCAGGTAATTTTATGCTGTTTGCCTTGGCTTTGTGCCTGCTGCTATTCCAGCTAATTGTCATTATTTAGTCGTTTGTTGCTATGGTTATTGCAGGTCACTGGAGTTGCCAAGTCTCCAGCACAAGCTCAAACAAGGCACTTTTGAAAAGCCTGTCTCTTTTCCCTGCTCTCTGCCAAGGGAGCTAAGGCTCCCTGGCTCTTGGAAAGTGGCCAGACTCTTTCCTGGGGACGAATTCACCTAGTTGTGTCTCCGGGGCTGCGCTGGGAGTGCGGAGCCGTGCCTAAGACCTGGGCAGGATGGAGCAGGGGCTCTGGCTAGCAGGGTGTGCAGTCTATCCGAGGTCATGGTGCATGGAAAGAATAATCAGCTCGTGGCAGGTATGGGCTGCGACCTTGTGTCTGGAGGAATGCAGAGCCCCAGAAGCAGGTCTTAGGATGGGGAAGTACATGGTCAATAACTTGGCATCAGCTCAGCCAGTTTGTCAGAGCACTGCATTGCTGGGACTGCCCAAGAACATCAGGCTCCCAGCCCTGCACGTTGATATACCAATCTGCTTCTTAATATTCATGCATATATACTGTGCATTGCCCTCTTGGGCTGTTTTGGTCCTGATTGTCTAGTTTTCTGTGTGTGTGGAGGCAAATCCAGAGCAAATGAGAGCAGGGGCACTGATGACATCCATGGGGTGGCTCTGGGTCCCCTCACCTCTGTTTTGTGCCCAGTCTCTTGCCAGGGTGTTCTTGCTCTGTGTGCTCACGTATTGCTCCCCTGGTGAATACAAACCCATTAAGCTGCCTTCAGCTCTGCAGGGAGAGGCACAAAGTCCAGCTTGCAGCGGCAGCTGCCTTGCCCCACGCACAGATCAGGGGGTCATGTAGGCAGCACCAGGGCGTGTGCAGCGGTGGAAGCCCCCCTGTGCACCTGGATGAGCTGTCTGGGCTCTGACCCTCCCCCGGCCCAGCCTGGCTGGGGCCCCACTCACATGGTGGTAGCAGAGGGGGATTGTCCCTTTTTAACAAATTATTCGCCTCCATTTTCTTGTGCAGGGACCGGGACTCCCCGACCAGGATTCCAGATGGACTCAGGAGAAATGCCGCCAGGCCTAAAGTCAGGCAGGACCAGGTTAGAGAGCTTCTGGAGGGGCTGGACGTGTTCAAATCAGCAGATCCAGATGCTCTCCACCCCAGGGTGTTGAGGGACTTGGCAGGGGTTATTGCGGGGCCCCTGGCACAGCTTTACGAGTGCTCGTGGTGCTCTGGCCAGGTGCCAGATGACTGGAAGAAAGCCAATGTGGTCCCCATCTTCAAAAAAGGGAGGAGGGAAAACCTGGGCAACTATAGGCCCATTAGTCTTACTTCAGTACTGGGGAAACTCTTTGAGAAGATCATCAAGGAGCACATCTGTGATGGGCCAGCAGCAGGGATGATGCTCAAGGGCAACCAGCATGATTTTATTAGGGGCAGGTCCTGTCAGACCAACCTGATTGCCTTCTATGATCAGGTCACAAAAGCATTGGATGCAGGTGTCGCGGTGGATGTAGTCTTTCTGGACTTCAGCAAGGCCTTTGACGCTGTCTGCCAACCCATTCTAATCAAAAAACTAGGTGACTATGGCATCGATGCCTACACAGTCAGATGGATTGCAAGTTGGCTGAAGGGTCGTACTCAGAGGCTGGTGGTGGATGGGTCTTTTTCGACCTGGAGGGACGTGGGCAGTGGAGTCCCCCAGGGCTTGGTCTTTGGGCCCGCACTGTTCAATTTCTTTATTAGTGACTTGGATGACAGGGTAAAAAGCAGCCTGTTTAAATTTGCTGATGATACCAAGATTTGGGGTGAGGTGGACATGCTAGTAGGGAAGAACAGATTACTCCCTTCTTGAGAGCACAGAGGCAGAAAGAGATCTTGGAGTCATTATTGACTCCAAGATGAACATGGGCCAACAATGCGAGGTCATGGTCAGTAGGGCTTGTCATGCATCCACAGATACATCTCAAGCAGGGCCAAGGAAGTGATCCTCCCCCCTCTATACAACACTAGTCAGGCTGCAGCTGGAGTACTGCGTCCAGTTCTGGGCGCCGCACTTCAGGAGGGATGTGGACAGCATTGAGAGGGTCCAGAGGAGGGCCACTCGCATGATCAGGGGACAGCAGGGCAGACCCTACGAAGAGAGGCTACGGGACCTTAACCTGTTCAGCCTTCGCAAGAGAAGGCTGAGAGGCGACCTGGTGGCCGTCTATAAACTCACCAGGGGGAACCAGCGGGGAATAGGAGAGACCCTGTTCCCCCTAGCATCCCACGGGGTAACAAGGAATAACGGCCACAAATTGTTAGAGAGTAGGTTTAGATTAGATATCTGAAGGCACTACTTCACAGGCAGGGCAGCTAGGATACGGAAACAACCTTCAAGGGAAGTGGTGCTCGCTCCTACCCTGGGGGTCTTTAAGAGGAAGCTTGATGTCTACCTGGCTGGGATCATTTGAGCCCAGTTTTCTCTCCTGCCCAGGGCAGGGGGTCGAACTTGATGATCTACAAGGTCCCTTCCGAACTTCTATGAATCTATGAGTCCCACTTACCCCGCCAGGCCCGGGGGGCAGGGGGCGAGGTTCAGCCCAGCCACATGCATCCTGCTGCTCCTACGTCCTGCTGCTCCCGCACTGCATCCCGACTGCTCCCCACACGTGTCCCGCCACTTCCAATTGAGGAGCCTCTGACAGTTGATCAGAGATTGACTGTCAGGGGCTCCCCGATTGACCAGTCAATCGGGATTGACTGGTTGGTGACCACTAGACTAGAAGATCTCTTGAGGTCCCTTCCAGCCTTACTTCTCTATGATCTAGGAACAAAAGCAGGTGGATGAGATGCTCCTTCGGCTTTGTGATGATGACTGCATGAAGGTCTCTGAGTTAGAAACCATCAAAAACAGCCTGTGGAGCAAGCGTGCTCTAGCATATGTAGCACAGACAGTTATTAGAAAGACACCGTTACCTTCCCAGCCTGGCCTAAGCCTTCACTGTGGCTTTGTAATAAGTCCCTCTGGTTAAAACTGACACTGAGGACACCTTCCATTTCTCAAGGCAGATCCTCTGGACTTCAACATCAGCAAGCATTTGAGGCAATGTTAGCCTGAGCTACCTTAGTTTCCCCACCTGGACCATGACAATAATGATACTGAACTGACTTTGTAAAACAAGTGCTTTGAGACCTGCAACAGACTGTGCTGCCTGCATGCTTATCCCATCATCATCCAGACAGCCCCCCAAGTTGGAAAGCTTGAAACCCCAGAATGGGTCCAGCCCTAAATGTTGCACTGTGTGCCCATTTCTAACCCAGTTTTGCCTGGCAGGATTGTGCAACCCACTCCAGAAAGGGGAGCTGTTTGTGCAATGAAATCCAACACTGCCTAGAATTTTCTGACAATGGGAAAGAGCCCTTTTTGGGAAGCCAGCAACAAGTGATAAAGAAAGCAAAGCATATATGGAGATAATTATTAGCATTTGATCCTCAGACCTGGACCGCTTGAGGAAGGAAGGAATTTTGCACCCACTGCCCCCAGAAATCGGAAAGGCTGCACCAAAAGAGACACTCAACAGAACAAAAGGAAAAAGTGACGGCATTTGTTAGAGCGCCACTAGATGCAGAAATGAGCCCAGAGGATTCTAATCAGAGCCTGTTCATTTTGTCCCAATTAAGATATTTTTATTCACTGTGCATTAAAAAACCATCTGTGTTTTAACATTGTCCATGTTTTCTAGTCATTGAACTTACCTTCCAGCGCCTGCTTCCTGCCTGGGCTCTGTAACCAGCCCACCACTTTGGCTCTGGTTAAGACATCGTTCTTCAATCCTCGCACATGTTAACCTTCCCCTCCTCCCACGGGGGATGTGTGTGTAAAGCTTTGGAGTTACCGTCTCATGGAAACAAGGGCAGGATTCTCTTTCGCTTAATGTGCCCAAGGGCAGGTTTCCAGCCACAGAGGTGGGGGTTTTGGTACTTCTGCACTGCTTGCACTTCTGTTCCCCCTTCAGTGCAGACACGTGCATGCACTAAGCATGCCCAGAAGGCTGCGCACTCCATCTGAACATGAGTCCTAGAAAAATAAGGAGGTAGGAACAACCTCTATAGTTTAGCCCCAGTAGCTGAGTGGTTAGGGCACATACGCAGGGAGCAGGAGGCTCTAGATTGCCTTTGCCCAGAGGAAATTTGAACCTGCATATTTCTGACTTCCCAACTACAGTGCTCCAGCCACCGCACCACAGGTCAGCCCATCTCCAGGAGCCTATCCAGCCCTCCTCTTGAAGCTGAGCCACTGCAACTTGTATTTAGTATTCACTGAATTACATGGACAGAGTGCAGTGAACTGAGGCACTCTGGCTTCAGTAGAAGAAAGAGTTCAGGCTGTAACTCAGGCCCTGCTTCCTTCTAGAGGAACAACCAGCTCATTGAGCCACACACCCTGTAACTTGAGAGCTTGCTCCACCCACTCCTCACCTCCTTCTCTTAGCTGCCTAAGGGAAATCCCTCTCAAAAGGAGCTAATGTTGACTTGTGACCTGATGATTGGAGCCCTATTCTGGGAAAGTGGAAAGATGAAGGTTCAAAGCCTCTCTGGGTGAGAACTTTATGCCTCCAGCTTCATGGGCAAGTTCCCTAAGCACTACTGGGGCTAAAATATGGAATCTGCTCTCCCCGGTATTAATCTGTAGGAGACAACATTGTGACTTGTGTACAGAGCCATGTACCTCCTGGGCAGAGTACAGCCTGCTTGACGCTCATGCATCCACACTGCCTGGGGAACAGAACCACAGAGGAAGAATGTCTTGAGTGGGGTTGTCCTGAGCCCCAAGAGCACATGGTGCCAGCATATCGTGCAATGAGCCCGTAGCTGTACTCACCAGAGGGGGACAGGGCAAGGAAAGCTCAGGGCCAGGACTGGGACAATGACTAATGAGGGTGTACTGGTGAGGGAAAAGATGACCTCGAGGAGCTGAAAGGCTTGGGAGTCACTCCACAGGAGCTTGAAGACCACATGCTCTGTGGGAGCCCATCATGGTAGCAGAGGTTGCACCAACAAACATTCCTGGTTGAGACCAAGGTAAGGGCCCGATTCTCTCCTGCCCCAGTCTGGTTTTGCTCAAGTGTCACTCTGTTCCTCCTTCAGACCTGCCCAAGGCAGAGGAAAATCAGGCTAAACATCTCTACTCAGAGAGCTTTGGTGGCATTCCTTGAAACGGAGCTCAGACATAGTACAAATTACATGTCCTCCAAAGTTTAAATAAATGAGATCCTAGCCAAGGCCACATATCAAACTAAAAGCCCTTCTGCCTTAGACTTAGACCCTCCTGAGCTCCTGATGGCTGAAATCTTGATGTAACAGTTCAGGCCTGTTTCTAATGCAAACAGGACATAAAGAGAGAACAAGCAGCCCAGGACAGGGCCTAATGCAAGGGCCAGCCCAGCGTGCTGGAATATAGCACGAGGACTGGATGACTTTCTTACCTTGCTTTTGCCAAGGCAAATACATACAGTGAGGCAATGTCACAGTAAAGCCTCTGAGAAATTATTCCAGGAAATATGGGCTGGAGTGCTCTGGGTCGTCACTGTATTTCCTCACCCAGCAATCAGAGAAGGCAATCAGAGCAGAGCACACACATGGATCAGTCGTGCTGTCGGGTGTAATGCATGGAGCCAGGCTGTCTTGTGTCTGTGCTCTAAGCAAGGTGCCGCAGCCCCCAGCCATAAGGTGCAGCCCTGCCAAACAACACAAAGCCTCTGCAATGAAACACGCAGCAACCTTGAATCAATTGAGTGATTCAGCCTCTCTCCTGATTGTAGAATTGGCCGGGTAGAAGGACAGGATCAAAGGAAAAAGCCATCCAAATCATAGATTACCACCCCACAGGCCATGCTTGGACCATGGGCTAAGGGTTTACCACCCAAGCAGGGATGTGCCCAAGCCCCTGGACACCACAGCGCAGAGCCTGTGCCCACTGAGGTCAGCGGGGCCAGACCAAGCCCCTCATTAATGACCATCTCTTCAAGGGCCAGATCAGGAAGGAGGTTGTAACTGGCTGCAAGTCCAGTGAAGTTGTTGGGGGTTTTGCCTGGGGAAGGAATATAGGGCTTGAACCAATACAACTGCTAGATGCCACTGTTTTGTTATGGTCCTTTGTGGGTCTGGATCATCACAAAGGCCTTGTGAAAGCTCTCTGCAGTGAGTATGCTCAGTGCCATTTCAGTGACAGGGAAGCAGTGGCATAGGCTGGTGGGTGATTATCCATAGCCACAGAGGAGTGGATGTCAGAGGGTGGAGGAGCATTAAGCATCCTCTGGCTGTCAGTCCTGCTTCCTCACATTTCCTTCCTGTGCAGTGCCCAAATCCCCATAAAAGCCCCAGAAGTGGCTGGCAGTGCATGGGGCTATTGTCTGTGCGGAGCCCATGGCAGGAGAGGCTCATCTGCAAATGGCTTCAGCATCAGCAACCTTCACATGCATACAGGCTGCATTGTCTTATGGCCCTCCCTCCGCCACCTCTCCTGCTGGGTGCAGTTACACTCAAGGAGTCTGAGGAAATGCTGTTGGCCAAGAAAGCACCAGGATGCTGCTGCCTGTGAGAGCCACTGCTACAGGGCCTGACTAAAGAAGTTTTGGGTCCCCATAAGTCTACTGGGACCTGATGAGAACCATGGGTGCTCAGCACCTGTGAAAATCAGGTCTAGGCTGACTCAGGTTGGACACTCAATATCAGACCCTCCCCTTGCCATGGGCTCCCCGTTGACTCACTGCAGGATTGGGGCCTTAGTGGCTGCTTTGGAAACCCCTATCTGAGCATGTGGGGATGGGCTATAGGGAAATGCAGCAGTGCTTGCTCACAAAGGACCTGTTAAGCTTACCTTGTAAAAGCATGCAGCTTGACAGGACCCTTGCCCACAAGTACAGTGAAGCATTAGTGCCAATGCCCAAGACTGCAGCTTCTTCAGAATAAATTGCTACCAGTTCCGCGGAGGTGAGACAGCAAAGAGCCTGTGGCTGAGGTCACCTGTTCCAGGCTGTCCAAGGGCTGTGGCAGAGCAGCTCCCTTCACATGTGCCCTTGTCAGGAGCAGGATGCCCCTAAAGGACCCACAGCCTAGGTGCCCCTGCCAGCTTCTTGCTGACTGCCCCTGAACCTGGGAGCACTGAACATGGAGCGTGCTCAATACTATGCCTGAGCTCTGGAGCTGGTTGAAAACATTCAGCTGGGCTGTTTTTTCCATTGGAAAATGTTCATCCAATGAAATCCAAACATTTGGCAGGAATGTATTGATTGCACTAACATTTGCACCAAAAAAATAGCAAAGAATGCTCCGGTTGTTTTGTTTGAATAAGTTCCAAGCACTTTGCTGCTGTTTTATTAGTCTGAATATAACATATTCCTTCAAATGTAAGACACCTTGGATTTAAGATGAACCCACACTTTCTGACTCTACCTTTAACAAAAGAAACTAAAGCAACAAATAAAAGCATATTTACAATGATCCATCTTCCATGAGCACATAAGAGCTTTATACCTTTTTTTTCTTGAGATTAAGCCATAGGCCATTCATAGAAGAAATGTTTAGTTTTTAAAAGAATAGAGTAATATAATGTAAGATAATTGAAACAATGAAGTTAAAACAAAAACCTTTAATTTTATTCGTATGAAACATTTGAACACAATCATTTCAAAATTTCCAGCAATTGTTCTTCAAGGGAAATTGTGAAAATTCAAATTTTGCTTCAGTTGAGGCTACCAGGTCATTTGCCACGTAGGAATTGTCCACAGAAGGAAAGTTCCAGGTTTGCCCTGCCCTGAGACTGAGTCCTGCGAGGCAGGCTGCTCAGATCCTGATGGCCCCACACTTCCCCCCTCTGCCTGACAAGACTCTGAATGTGATTTACAGAAGTCCCCTCCATCCTCTCCCCTTTGCCTGGCTGTGAGCCACTAACTCACTGGAACTGGCTTTGCTCACCTCACCTGTTTCAGTGCTGGCATACAGTGCCATGGGAATTCATGTTCCATGCCCTCAAGTGCCAACATGAGTCATCTGGAGGTGGCAACACACACTGTGGGGAGCCCAAAGTGACATGTAGGCAACAGGGCAGGAATGGAGCTCTCTTTATGGATCCCCTGGACTGGGATCCACTGTGTCACTGCAAGTGTTTGCTTCGTAACATGGTGTTTCTCTTGGCTCCCTATCAGCAAACACCACAGCTAAATTATATCTGTCCCTGCAGAATAATGCATTCATTACTTTCTGGCTCTGGCAAGGGAAGATTGTGGTTCACTCAAGGAAGGTCCATGTTATCCAGTAAAATACTGAACTAATAAAAACAAATTGCTAATGTAAGGCTGAAAATTGGGCAGCTGCCCTATGAGCAAGCAGCTCTATGAGCTGGATAAATGAGCCAGTTACAGTCATCCTAATGAAGTAATGGTTCCTGTGAGACCCAGGCAGAGCTTTGAGCCTGCACAAGCTCCTTCTACAACACCCACATACCCATACTCCCTGGCTTAGCTCTGGGAAGGGCACTCACCCGAACCTGCTTGTAATGATCAGTCCCTTATTAATACCTGATGTTAGTCTTTTGGGAAAAGCAATCTGAATGTATTTAGCACATAAATAAACCCAAGTTCATGGCTTTTCAGCGGGGAAGCCAGATTGATGCCTGCTTTATAGTTGGGTAAACTGAGGCATGCAGTGACTTGTGGCAGAGCTGAGGACAGAGCCCAGGATTCCTGGCTCCCAATTGTTCCTTTTGGCCACCACCAGGTCCAGTTTTTCTTCTGTGCTCTTTCTGTGACACTGGGGCTCATTGGGTCATAAGCACTCAGCTTTCCACATGTCTTTAGCACTCCGAGATGGGAAAGAGAAAGCAGACAGCCCAGGAAGATGTGAAAAGAGGGGCGGAAATGGTGTACCAGCCAAAACAGTAGGTCTGGGGGAGGAGGCCCTATAAATTGAAGTCCCCATTGACATAAGAAGCCCAGCTCCACGTTGGCTCTTCAGTGTGGCATGGTTCAATGGGGCGGGGAGAAGAGGGAGAGGAAGGGGAAGGAGGATGCAGCCATTAGGCAGCAGCTGAAAAACATGTCTCTGCAGGTTTGGCACTGGTTTGGCACTGGTGTTAAGTCTCTGCCATCCTCCCTATGATCTGACAGAGGCAAGGGCTCTGTGTAACTCTGGCTGACAGGACCATGCCCCACAGTGCCTGGACTCTCCACCACAGGACAGGGCCTGCTGGTTCTCACTGAGTCTCATGGAAACCAGATCCAGACTGATGTGAGCATGACATGAAAGTGCTTTTAAAAAAGTCTCTGATGCCTTATGAGGAAAGACCCCCCCTGCAACCCTATTCTTATCGCCCCCTCTGCTCCTCCTTCTGTGAGGTCCTGCTTTGGGGCAGGACCCGGGCTTCCCTTGAGCCCGTCTACTCCTCCTGCTGCCCACAGCTTCTTCAGAGCACATCTGTTCCCACTGTCCTCTGGAAACCTCAGCTATCCCTGGCCAGCACCACAGTGAGCAGAGCACCTCGCCACAGAATCAGGGCATGGTGTGACCAAAGAGACTGGGGGCTGAATTCGAGCCTGGAGATCTTGTGGAGCTCAGTCTGCCCCTACTTTGCTGGATGGCAGGTACTGCTCCCTGTCCTAGGGGATGACAGATACCGCACAGAACCTGCTTGCTGATTCCCCACGTAACTTTATGTTTCATCCACCCGGGTGAATGTCAGTCCCGGAGTTAATGCTGTAGTTTTCTAACAGTTTTGTTGTGAGTATGGCTGACTGCCCATGGAGAACTGAGGAGGCTGTGAGGGACCCCCTAAGAAAAAGGGGTCCAAGGAGGATAGAAGGAAGTACAGGGACAAAACAAAGACAAGTCCTTTTGAGCTGAGGTGTCTGCTGTGCTATGAAACACGGGCACTCTGCTCCCCATCCCCTTCCCAACGGTTGAAGAGGAAAACACCCTGCTTCTCAGGAACTGAACAGATAGAGCTCCCTGAGGCAAGGGATACTACTGAGAGCTGGGGCAGGCAAGGACAAACAAGAGCTGGGGTCTGGCCCCTTGAGCAGCCACACCAGGGCTGACTTCAGGAGGGTCTTTCAGGAGAAGTAAACTTCTTTGGGATTCCCAAGGCAGAGCTTTCCCTCAAAGGTGCTGATCTGTGACACATGGCTTCTGCTGCATGCAAGTGTGCTAGATAAGGGAGGGTGAGAGATGGGCTGAGTGCTACATTTGTGGGGGAACCCCCAGACCACTGAGTGGTCTGTGATTACTTTAATATCCATAGGGTAAATGTGCTCTATTCCCATGTGACACAAGACACCGAGCATTTCTTCAGTTCACCAAGCCCCCTGAAACCTAGACAATGCTGACATGCTCCGTGCATGGACACCACAGGCCCGACAGACTGACAGGGAAACCATTATGGCAAAGAGGGTGGCCTTTCTCCATTCAGAAGAAAGACAAACAGCCCTATTTCTCTTGTGAAGAACATGCTTTTCAGCCCTCAAGCATTTCTTCAGTGGCTGCTTCTCCTGCATTCAAACACATCTGTATGGCGTGATGGCAGCTCTGCCTCCCAAGTCATCCAAAACCATCTGACTGCATGACTGCTAACCCATGTGGCACATCCTGCTGGTAAGAGTGACTGTTAGGATTGTGGAGCTCAACCATATTTCCTCCATGCTGCCTGACAGAAGCTTGAAAATGGTGTTGGGTTGTTAAAAGCAGAACAGTTGTTGTACAGTATGGGAGGAATTGTGGGAGTCATCCAGTTTGACCCCAACGCCCAGAATTCAGTAGGTTTCAGTAGGTAACCCACAAGGTGCTGCCAGGAAAATCCAGAATGAGAACTTAGTGGCAGAGCACTGAACCATGGGATAGCTACCCAGAAGGCTGTGTGGTCATGTCAAGAAAGCACAGAGCTATGTGGATGCAATAATCACATAACTAATAACCTGCCTTAATTAACATATTAAAAAAATAGAAGGACTGGACCATTTCCTGCACTAGACTTTGTTCAGTTCCCAGTTAATTATTCAGTGTCCACTCCCTGCCACAATAAAAGATTTTGGAGTTAGATTTTATAAAATCATAGACTCAAAGGACCAGAAGGGACCTATAAGATCATCAAGTCCAGTCCCCTGCCATGGGCAGGAAGTTATTGGGTTCAGATGAGCTCAACAAGGTGTTGGCCAGCCTCAACTTGAACACCTCCAAGGATGGTGGCTGCACCACCTCTGCTGGGAGTGTATTCCAGATTCTGGTGACCCTTACAGAGAAAAGTTTTTTTCTTATCTCTAGCCTGAATTTACCCTCTATTAGTTTATGCCCATTGGTCCTTGTCCTCCTTTGGGGTGCCTTCCTGAACAGTTGCTCCCCTACATCTTGATGCTCACCTCAATGTACTTGTAAGCGGCTATCAAGTCACCTCTCAGCCTTCTCTTACTCAGACTGAACAGGCCCAGTTCCCAAAGTCTCTCATTATAGGGCCTATCCTCCATGCCCTTAATCATACGGGTGGCCCTTCTTTGCACCCTCTTGAGCTTATCCACATCCTTCTTGAAGTGCGGTGCCCAGAACTGGGCACAGTACTCCAGCTGTGGCCTCACCAATGCCTAATGGAGAGGGGAGGAGCACCTCTCTGGCTCTGTTTCACCATTGTAAATCCAGTGTGACTCCATTGACTTCAGAGGAGTTTCTCTGCAATTACCAGTGAAAGCAGCCTGTGGCTTATGTTTGTTCAGAGGAGGTGTGGTTGCCTCCACACCTTGCTGCTCTGTCAGGTGAGGGTTTCCAAAATCTGGAATGGGCTTCCAAGAGAGGTGGTGCTTTCCCCTACCTTGGAGGTGTTCAAAAGGAGACTAGACAAGCACCTGGCTGGGCTTACTTGACCCCAGCCCTCTTTCCTGCCCAGAGCAGGGGGTTGGACTCAATGATCTAATAGGTCCCTTCCGACCCTAGAAATTTATGACATCTATGAAATCTGTGAAATCCTACGGAGGATGCATGACACTCACCTGACAGTACTGAGATTAACACAGCACCTGGCATGTCCTACACCAGACTGCCTGCTGAGAGAGGCGGCAGGAACTGCTGGGCTAGTGGCAGAGGGGCCCCGAGAGAATGTCTGAGATGCCAAAGTCCCAGCCCCTGCCCCACACCCCACACCCCACACTGCGATGTGCTCAAGCGGTAGCTTAACTAGGGGTAGAAAAGCAGGGCACCAATCCCAGGCACTGACTGAGGGGGGTGCCAGAATGGCACTCACTGCCACTGCTACTGCCAGCCACCTACCGCCCCAGTGCAGAACTTTCTAGTTATGCTTCTGTATTGAAAACCCAACCCCATGACTGGCCTTGTGTTTTGGACATGGTACAAGCCCAGTTCCCAGAACTCTGCCCTTTTGCAGAGGCTGAAATCCTCCCCTACTGGGAGTACATGGAGCTCATAAGGCCCTTGGCTAGAGCCATTTCTCTCACATATGTATTTCATATCTCCCATGTTTACTCCAGGGGGAAGAATCCCCCAAGAAGGAGCTGGCCAGGGCCAGAGGGGCCCCCATGCTGCTTGCAGCTGCGGTGCTAGTGAGCTCCTGGAGGTTATGGATGAGGTATCAGTGATTGAGGAGAAGCAGAGCATCTCCGGAAGGTGTTCTGCAGCTTGTTCAGCCGGGCACTGACTTACTGCCGGAGCCCCAAGGCCTTGGAGCTTGAATTATGCTGTGTAAAAGAAGACACAAACCAGAGCTCATCTGGAATTAAAAACAGATCTCTGAGCCAGGAGGAGCTGGAAGGTGGATGGAGCTGTGCTGGGCTGAGATGATCTGGTTTGTGTTTGAAACTCTCTTTACCTCCTTGATTTACCACTCTCCTACAGGAGGCTCTGAGATAAGGAAGTCTCTTCTAGCAGGGGCCTCAGGAAGGCAGCAGCCTCAGTGCTCCAACCTCTCTTCCAAGAAGCCCCTGGCGGCAGAGATCAGGTTTGATTCAACTGGTCATTCACATTTGGAAACCCCCAGCAAGTGATGGGGGGGTGTTCCCATTATCCATGCAGCCTGCGCAGGCCCCATGGATGCTGTAGGCCTCGCTGTACACAGCAGGAGGGCAAAGGCAGAGCCAGGGAGGGAGCCCCCTTTGAGATCTAATAGGTACAGCTTGACCCACCCTGTTGCGTGTTGCAGAGGGACAAAGACTCAGACTCACCCTTGTTTAGGTACTGAATCTCAAAGCTGGAACTAGATGTGCCCTGGGGCCTGAGACCAGCACTGGGTTAGGGGTCAGGCACCAGATTTGTGCCTTGACAAGAGCCAGGGCTGGGTGACCCTTACTCGCCATAGTCTGAGATCCTTCCTTTCTTGTTCTTTCATTTATCCCAGGACAAACAGGTCCCAGTCCCCTTCCCTGAACCCAGTCCTTCCCAACAACCCCTGCCAGGCCCTCAACCCATTCCCTCCTGATCTCCCTCTGCCTGACTCACTGACTCCTTCCATCTGCCTCTCCCTCCACCAGGCTTTCCTCCCACTGTGAAGGGCATTTGCCTTGCAGTGAAGTACTGCATGGAGATGGCCCAGCCATTCTCCTTCAAGCTTGTTCAGTGCTGGCTTAGCTCTGCATAGCAATGCACCGTACTTGTACATATACCCACAGCTCTCCCTGCCCTGGCTGCAATTCCAGATCCTCTTCCAGGTCCCGTGGTGCTGAGCCAGCTCCAGGCTGTCATTTCCACAAACTGTGGGGTCAGAGGTGCACAGGTCCTGCCCTTATGCTGATTGTGCCAAGAAAGAGAGCAGGGGCAGAGCTGGAAGTCAGTGAGGCCAGAGGGAAATGGGGCTAGGTGGTTGGGATCTGCTGTAGTGCGCAGGTTTGTTGTTACCCTGAAATAGAATAGTTTTCTGATAAGCATAATGTTAGGTTTACAATAATTTAGATTATTAAGAAGTATTAGCTTTACAGCTGAATGCAAGGCATGACCTGTGGCCTAGCAATGCAGCTGACCACAAGGCAGATTGATAGCTAAGCCTTTGCTTGTGTCAAGTAATCATTTTAACTGCATTAAGCATTTTCTGAGTTAAAAAGTGGATCTGTGTCTGTGTGCTGAAAAATCAGCTACAGCAAGAAGTAAGATAAGACAGGGAAACCATTGTTCTGGGTGCAGTGGTTGTGTCCTTGAGAAGTATCTACTACTGTGTAAGGTTTTGCTAACATATTATAATGTTACTGTTACTTAACTTTTAGCTTTTAAAGGAGTGCTAGTTCAGCTTAATAGAAATATGCTGTTACAAAGATTTAAAAAGCACCGCCCAAGTATTGCTTTTTTTGTTAACCATAAAGTCTTGCCTTGTTGTAATAAATATAAAAGATCACCTCACCCTTGGGGGGGGCCATTGTGCCTTTTGCTGGCTTTATGGTCTTTGCTCGAGCAAATAAACAGCTGTCTTTCTTTACCCGCGTTGTCTGTCAATCAAATTACAGCTAGACAACGAACCTTAGGGAGGTTTCTCCCACCACACTGCCTTTTCCCCAGGTGTGTGGGGTGTACATACCTTTCCAGCCACAACAACAGCATCCTGAAGCTATGTGCTTTGAGGCAATGTGGTCCTGTGAAATGCCCAGGGAAGCAGCCAATGTTGGTGTGGTGGCCCAGCAGGGCCTTCTTTATGTTAAAGGATGTGGACACTGGGGCAGTGATGGCTACAATCTGCCTAGCACAGGGGCCAGACTCAATTCTCCGTTCTGCCCTTACAACTACTAAAAGATTCAGTCTGTGAAGGTGATGAGAAGCCAGCCCCATGCCCTGTGAGACTCCACTCAGCTGAATCTCTCAGACCAAATCTGACCACTCTTCTCAAGATCTGCTCCCACAAGAGCTGCTGCTTGCCTCCTTCCACAGCCTCAGCCAAGAGTCCAAGGCCCAGGGAGACGTGTGGCTGCCTATACACATGCTTGCGGGGGGCAGGGGGAGATCAACTTCTGTTACTGTCATGCCTTGAAGCCCTGATCCTGTAAGCACCGACATTTCACTGGGCCATGCTGTGGCAAAAGGCATAGAACAGTACATGTCTTTCTCAATCTGCATGACTTATTTCAGAAGGAGGAAAGAACAAGGATGAAAGAATAGCCAGTGGTTTAACTAGCCAGTCCAGCCTCTGCAGCTGCTACCACTGGCCCAGCTGCCACCCAGGGCACAGAACTGGTTTGCTACACCTCTGAGATTAACTGTGAAATCTCTGAGAGAGACAGCACGCATGTAGGCGGCTTCCTGGGTGACATTCTGCATCTAGATGGGAACAGAAAAGGACGGACCCCTACTCACTGCCTCTGCAACCATCAGCAGCACTTTCCAAGGTCAGCAGTGCAGGAGGCAGGGAGCAGGACAGCTCTGTCTTCCAGTCACAGGGACGGTACAAAGACGGGACCTTCAGTCTCTATAGCTGATAGGGGTTGCGAAGCAGCACATATGCTCCCAGCGTCTAAAGGTGAAAGGAGAAGCATGTGCATGCTGAATGGTAACAGAGCACCGTCAGGCAGAGCCGTGCGCCATTACAAGGGGAAATGTCAATTAGTCAGAGACTCCCAGTGCAATCTTGTTAAAAAGAAATGGAGCCGAATGAAGATCAGCATGCCAGCATTGTGGGGAGTCCTGATACTACTTGTTTGCATCCCAGATTGCAACAAAGTCACAGGATCCAATGTGGGTGTAAAACAGAAAGTTCTGGAAAGTCTCTATTTAGAAATGTGAAAGTGCTTTGCTAAGAGTCAATTCAGTGTTCAGTTGCACCTGTCTTCAGTGCTGCAGCGCCTCAGGGGAGGCATAGTTCAGGTGACCCTGGCCCTTGTTCTTCTGCATGGGCTTTCGGGACAGACTACATCCCTCGCGATGCACCTGCAGTCATGTGCAGAGAGAAGACAATGGTGCCTCCTCTGAAATGCAGCCTAGCCAAGAAGCCCAGACCCTCAGAAAGAATAGAAACAACATTACAAGTGCCAGGAGGCACCACAGTAGCACGGGTCAGGGCAGCTGAGTGTGGAATTCACCACAAATGAAGCCTTACATTTTAATTTTTCAAAGAGAAGACATCAAAACTTGTCAACTTTTTAATTTTTCTCAAAGGAAATTGAGACTCATAGATTCATAGATTGTAGAGTCGGAAGGGACCGCAATGGATCATCGTGTCCGACCCCCTGCAGGGAGACGGACACGATGCCAGGCCCTCAACCCATTCCTTCCTCCCAGCAGGGAGATGTTGTGAGAAATTTCATTTTCTATCAACAAATAATTTCCTGAGGGACATCTCCGTCCAGGGTGAAATAGAAATGTTTTAATCCATTTTTAAAATTTCAGTTAGAACAATTTTCTAATCCATGTGGATTGTCCTCCTGGAGCCAGGCTGATGTGAAGTGAGAGAGAACCAGGCAGGGGACTAAGTGGAAGCAGATGTGAAGTCGACCAGTCTAGTTTCACCGTCTAAGATGAACGTAGGGCAAAAACTAAATAAATAGTTTACAGAGCAAATGGCATTACTGGGGGGCAGGCTGTAGTGCTAATGAAGTGCTATTAGTAACAGAAGTGCAGAAACAATTGGAGCATAACAAGGGCTGAAGACTGAGCAGAGTTAGTTCAGTGGGAGAAAAATCCCTATGATAACATGTTTACATACAAGCACCGTGCAGTAGGGTAACTAAGAGGGAGGGGATGACCAGGGCAGCAGCCTGAGGGACCAACAAAGTAGGGGGGCACAAAAATAGCAGTCACCATCTTCTTTCCCCAATCAGACAGAGACAACCTTGGTAGGAACCAGTCATGCCCTGCAGATTATTAGCTGTTTGTTCAGGGCAGCACCCGCTGCTTGCTGGGATTTTGCAGACCCCGAGGAGCTCACACTTCAGCCAAAGCCAGCACTGTTAAAGACCTGCTGGGTTCTTTCCTATCGTGCAGCAATATGTCTGATACTTCTGAGTAAGCTACTTGAAACCTATCTAGATATATAGTTTGCAGTACAGCAGATGCACGATCAATGGCTACCCAGCCACACTATTTGCTCTAAGGTTATTCTTTGATGTTGCTTTATCCTGTACCCAACCACAAACCTACTCCCTGTAATCAATAAAGTTCTCCATCATTCTACGTGTGGTGAGCTGGCTGGGAGAGGGAGAGGGGCATGCCTTTGTGTCCCCTTGCTCCAGCTAACTAAGGGAGACCACGATTTGTGCTCCAGGCCAAGGGAAGCATCCCAAGTGCTTGCAGTGGATTGAGCACCCTCAAGGTCTACAAGGCCTGTGTATTTCAGGGGACACAGGGCCACAGACAGACTGAGACTCCTGGGTGGTGGCAGTGGTGACCCCAGGCTCACAGGTGTGCTCCAGGAAGGGGGTCAGCCAGATGTGAGGCACCCCAGGGAGGCAGTCGGAGCCTGGTAGGTAGATGGGCGCAGTAAGGTGGGTGGCTCAGTGCAGGAGTGCCCCATACTAGCCCACCACACCCTGAATGCCCAGTGACTACAGAACAGTGAATTAACTTTACTGATGGGGTTAATGTTGAAGTTTGGACCCCAAAAGCCACCATAAAAGTTGCCCATGAGGCTTATTAATGAAACGCTGCTGTACATTCCTAGACCCTTAAAATCCCAGGTATCTGGCAGGAAAGGGGTTGTCATTCAGTGGGATTCTCCCTAAGGCTGCAGGACTGCCATTGCTCCTCTATTGAGTTACTGCAGCAGCAGGGCAGGGGTAAACAATGCCACCCTGTTGTGAACGCAGCCAGTTGTACACAGAAGCTGATAGAGCACTAGGGTGGCTGCACGCAGAGCAGAGCCTTTTCATGAACCATCAGTTATTGCTCTCCACCGTCAGACATTCCCTTTTTGGTTTCACTTTACTGCCTGTCCCCCTTCTGGACTCGACACTTGACCTCGGCCACACTGAACCTGGCCATGGGTGTCCTATGTCCCACAGATCCTCCCTGCATGACCAGAGTAAGGATAGATGCTAGGTTACCCAGGTACTTTGGGAAGTGCAGTGTCCCCTTCTGCTGCTGTACTTTCCCAAGCATATCCCTTTTTGGTGCCTTAGAACAGCTCCCACAGTGTTTCCATGGACCCTGTCAAAACGGCTGGTTAGTAATTTCCTTCCATGTCCCCTGAAACTATTTTAGAAAGTAATGGAATTGAGTTCACTACTCCCTGAATCCTCAGGGACTGCTTCATGATGAAGTCAGTCCTTGGAAATGTCTCCAAAAATCTCTTCAGTTTCTACTCTAACCTTCTCGTGTGTGTGCAGATATATGTTGCTGGTCCTGCTGCCATGCCAGTTTTAAGAGCCTCAGACCTTTGAGTCATTGTTTCCTGTGTTATCTGCACAGTTCCTAATTCCTCATATGCTGTCCCCGGAAATCTGATCCCTGATTTGGACAAACTGATGCTGGAACAGCACATGTTCAAGTCA
The DNA here is from genome assembly GCF_000455745.1 of Alligator sinensis. Taxonomy (NCBI): domain Eukaryota; kingdom Metazoa; phylum Chordata; order Crocodylia; family Alligatoridae; genus Alligator; species Alligator sinensis. The sequence continues at coordinate 431,356 of NW_005842725.1, read as the reverse complement.
TTCTCTTGACTGCCTGCTCAGACCTCCACATTGAACCTGCCTTTGTCCCAAACCTTTCTACAAACCCGATTCCCCCCAACCATATTGGATCCATATTGGCAGATTGGGAGGGAAGGAGGGGGTCCTCATGGCTGGATGCTAAGAAATAGCTAAGTACCTCCCTGCTCCTAATCCATGCTTCTGTGTCCCCATTCCCTTTGCCCCCTGCCCCTGTCTGAGCTTTCCATCAGGACTCAGTCAGACAACCCATATTGAGTTCTGCTGCCGCTCACCCTGGGAAAGGTCTCTGAGTTTAAAGGGAAGCAGATCTGAGCCTTGGCCTTTAATTCTCTGTAGCTGTTCTTGCAGTATAGCTCCTCCCAGGTAAGATAACCCTCCTCCATCTAAAGCTGCTGCCTTATGCTGTTTTTATTTCAGCCCATTCATTCACCCTTGGTGCATCTACATGTGCAATTAATGTGAATGAATAAACTCTGGCATAGTTCAGTGTTTACATGTGTGCCTGGGACCCCAGCACGTTGAGCAGAGTTGGAGCAGCCTTGACTGGCAGGAGGCCCAGGGGGTTATCCTGCCAGCCCAGAGCTGCTCCAGCCTGGCTCAACATGCTGCAGAGGGGCTAGCTGGGGCACGAGGGTGCTCCAGTGTGGGGCTAACTGGCAGGCAGCCCCCATACTGAAGCATCCTCGTGCCCCAGTGTGGTGGAGCACCTTTGGGGGTGCTCGCCACTTGAGAGCTATCACAGGCTCTGAGGGGAGCCTGTTTTGGAGGAGCAGCAGGGGAAACCTCCCCCAGGAACAAGTTTAAGGGGGAAGGTGTGTGGCAGGGCACTGTTGGTGCCTGCCACTTTAAGAGCGGAGCCAAGCAGCCAGCAGGTGCTTGATTGCGGTGGCCATTTTAGATCTCTGGCCAGCTATATAAACAGGGCAGTTCACTACTGGCAGCCTAGGCAGTAACACTGTCTGGCTGCAAGGCTCAGTACAACATGCTGGAGGTAAGGGAGGAGCTGTAGGGGATGGTTTGGAGGATCCTGGTCCTGGGCATGACCTAAAACTGCACCCTGCTGGGAGTGGGTGGCCTGGTGGGGCTCTCAGTGGTGCAGAAACCCCCAGGAAATGCCAGGCCAGTTATCACCCCAGTGGAAGGTGGGTAGGGGTGTCTTAACCCTAGCTTTCACCTTTGGGTGGGTCATGTAACATTGGAAGTAGTGGGGCCTGGCATGGCTGCGGCCACCTGAGCCCTGTAAGGTGCAAGACTCTGAGGAAAGGTAGTTGAGGCCAGGTGTGGCCATGACCATCTGATTTAGGACACAGAGTCTTTTTTCCTTGGATAACAGCAAGGCAGTAAGTCCTGTAACAGGGAATCCTGGCCCTGCTATTAGACAGGGGAGAAAGAGAGATGGAGGGACAGAGGCCATATAGGTTAAAGAGAAGGGAAGAACAGAAGGGAACCACGGGCTAGAATGTAGAGTGCTGGTATTCTCACATGGGAGACAATGGGTGGTTGAATGACTTGCCAATTAAGGCTGCTTACAGACATACCATACCCCCCCCCTGCCTGCCCCCAGCACTTTAAACTCAGTGCATCCCTGCACTGAGTCCAGCACATGCCCAGAAAAGGCATTGTTAGTTTGACCCAGCTTGCCCAACATCTGTATAGATTGGATGCTTCAGCAGAGCTTTTTTGATACTCTTATCTAATAGCTGATTGAATGAGCTATTAGATAAAAGCCCCACTGAAGACAGTGATCTATATAGATGCTGTGGTGTTGGGTCTAACTAATATGATGATTCATCCAGTTAAGTGCGTTCTTTTTCACATGTATCAGCAGCCTAAAAGTAATTGGCAGGTCCTTCACAGGAGTTGGGAAGTGGGCTGGGGAGAGTTGCCTGGTTACTTAAACCCCTGCTGGAGGACCCAAAGTAGAGGGGGAAGAATTTTTGAACTGGACCTTAATTGGGTCTGGGAAAGCTTTGGCCATGTACATACCATGGGGGTTTACTTTGGTTTAATGCTCCCTAAATTGCAGTGGTGGGTTTTTAAAAACACCACTCCAACTTAGGGTGAAGTAAACCCTCATGGCAGGTACACAAGGGTCAGGCCTGATCCTTACCTGCTTCTCTGGTGGCAGGGAGGGGAGGGTGAGCAGTACCTGAGCTGCAGGGAGTTGGTGCTTCCCTTTGTTGCAGTGATGGTGCCCCCCCAGGTGGCACTTGCTTGCAGGTACCCGTCTTGGGCAGTCCTGAGGGACACTGCAACTGTGGAGGGAAGCACAGGGCCCCTGTGCAGCTCAGGCAAGCAGGCAGGCTGGTGGGGAGGGAAATGATCAGGCTTACTGCTTTTTTTCCTTCATTGGAGCCTGCCTGCATGGGCAGCTGCCGGGCCGTGTGCCCGGGGTGCCTGCATAGGGCCTGGTGCTTCCCTCTGCGGCTGTAAGGTAGCAAACTAAAATACTTTGGACATATTTTATTTTGCTGCGTCTCAAAGTCATTTAATGCATTACGGTGCTGACGTGTAAACAGCTGCACCATTGAAGTGGTGCAAAAGGGCATTAATTCACTTTAAAGGCCAATTTTTGTGTTGCGTACAAATGGCTAAAGTGAACGGAGCAATAGAAAGGAGTTCCTGACTCCTGAGCAGGGGATTTGGAAGACTGGAAAAAGGGGCAAAGTAGCCTACTGGGGAAATTTTGAATGAAGAGTAATAGACTAGTTAGACAGGATATGACTTAATGGATTCTCTTTCCTGTACTTTTTGTTATTGCCATATTGGAGGCAGAAGATTGGTTTTTGTTTAAGAGTGCACTTATGTCAATTTTGTTTGGCTATTTTGTGCAGACTAATCTGGTGGTTTGTGGCGGGACTGAGAGAGGAGGAAGGAGGTCCCAGAAGAGCTTGAAGAAGCGGAGGTGGAGATGGATTGCCTGGGAGGGGCAGGAAAAGGGGGTCTGAAGCCCCAGATTATGGGATTGGAGCTCATGGACTTCAAGAAGTGACTCCATCCTCAGAATAAAGAGCTCTATATGTATAGAGGAGAAACCCAGCCAGGCTCAGCTCCTGCAAAGAAGGCCAGCTGCTGAGGGGAGAAGAGGAAGAGTAACAGAGTGGGATGCACATTTTAGGACCAAGGTGAAGGAGGTTGAAAGAGAGAACCCAGTGAGCAATACATCCAGCAAGGGCAACCCTGGCCATGCCAACTGCCTCCTGAACCTGAAGGAAAAGATCAAGGCATAGCAGGTAAGAAAGGAGCTGAAACCAGGGAAAAGGGGGATTGTGACAGCAAGTAATGGGAAGAACAGGCTGATTGTCTTTGATTATCAGCAAAGCTGTCACAGACCTCTGATTCTACTGACTTAGGAAAGAGCACAAAAGGGCCTGCTCCTTCCCCATCCATGTGGTTGCTGATTCTGTAGTTACTGTCAGAGTGGCCGCATCTACACCAGATGCTGACTGCACAGTTGTTCCAGAGCAGTTATTGAGTACTTGCATACACAAGTACTAAATGACTGTGCAGTAACCAGAGTTACTGTGCAGTAGCATCGCTGAACAGCTTTTAGGTGAGGCTGAGTGTGCAGTAGCTTGTTACTGCTGCACAGTAATGTTGGGTCTTGCAATGCTGCTGTATAGTAGTAATGAGCTACTGTGCAGTCAGCGTCTCATGTAGATGTGGCCAGTGAGTGCTAAGGACGCCTGAGAAACGACAGATGGGAGAAGGTACCAAACCTGCACAGGATCAGATGATGGTGATGGGGCTTTTGATTTGGGGTTAGCAAAACAGGATGTCCCTGCTGTGAGGCCATGACAATGAGTAATGTTGCATGTGGGGATGCTGTGAAGAGCTGTACTTCTGTTAAACAGGCCTCTGCCCAAACCATCCCTCCCCTAGTAGAACTGTTAGTGAAGATCAGATAACTCACAAACAAGTAATTTCTTTATTCTCCCTTAATTTTAAGATAATTAGGGCTTTATGGAGGACACCAGATAATACCTGGGAATGTCATTCACTTCTGCACAGGTGAGGCTTCACCAATACAAAGGGGCCAGGAAGCCCCTTTAGCTAACCAGGGTCTTCCAGTGTCACAGGCCAGCTAGGAACTGTGAGTATATCACCCATTAGGCTGCTGGGGTCGGGATCGAGGAGGCAAGTCGGGAGTGAAGTAAAGGCAAACTTAGTCGCAGCTTAGCGTACAACAGTTAACAGAAAGTACAGTAATAAAGAGCTAATAGTGAATAATAACAACAGATAGACAGAATGACAAAGAGTTCCCATATGGGGTTGGCAATTTATCAGCAGTCCCTCTATGCCAGATGCATGCCAAGTTGTTCCAGCAAAGTCAGGTGTCCCTGATTCAACACTGTCCAAGGGGTCACCAGGAAGGTCCCTTGGTCAGGATTCAGTCCTCACTCACACTGAGAGTCCCAGCTTGGTATAGTGATGGTCCTTCTGTCCCGTCCTTCAAACTGGTTACTTGACATGCACGTTCCTTTATGCCTTATCTTATGCTAATCTATTGGCTTTAGAGCCACTCATAATGTTGCCATATAGCTGTTACCCTATGGGATTAAAAAGTGTTAGAAATTATCATGAAAGGTTACCACCTGAAATTGGGTTTGCCCAATAAGCAAATTACACCACATTACTTTGAGGTTTGAAATTAGCGTTACTCTGCCCAAGCTCAACCCCTTGGTTTCTGATTCCTTGGTAACAAACTGGCTCAAGGGTCGCACTCGGTGGTGGCGGATGGGTCAGTATCAACCTGGAAAGACATGTGCAGTGGAGTCCCTCGGGGCTCTGTTCTGGGGCTGGTGTTGTTCAACATCTTCATTGGTGATCTGGATGAAGGGGTGGGAAGCACCCTGTCCAAATTTGTGGATGACCCAAAAATATGGGGTGAAGCTAACACCCCTGGAAAGGAGGAACCAGATCCAAGCTGACCTAGATGTGTTGGGGAAGTGGGCAGAGAGCAACAGGATGCAATTCAATAAGGACAAGTGCAAGGTGCTACCTCTAGGGAGAAAAACTGCCATCATACCTGTAGGCTGGGGGGTGACTTTCTCAGCACCACTGAGGCAGCAAGGGATCTTGGAGTCACTGTTGACTCCAGGATGAACATGAGTCATTGATGTGATGAAGTAGTTGGCAGAGCCAATTGCACCTTGTCATGCATCCGTAGGTGCTTCATAAACAGGTCCAGGGAGGTGATTCTCCCTCTCTATGCGGCACTGGTCCAGGCTGCAGCTGGAGTACTGTGTCCAGTTCTGGATGCTGCAGCTCAAGTGGTATGTGGACACCTCGGAGAGGGTCCGAAGAAGAACCAGTCATCTAATTAGAGGCCTGCAGAGAAGGTCCTATGAGGAAAGGCATTAACCTCTTCAGCCTCTGGAAGAGAAGGCTGAGGGGGGACCTTGTGGCAGTGTACAAATTCATAAGGGGTAAGCAACATGAAGTGGGTGATGAGCTGTTTACCAGGGCACCCCCTAGAACAACAAGGAACAGTGGCCATAAGCTACTAGAGAGAAGGTTTAGACTGAACACTAGAAAAAAGTTCTTAACAGTTAGGGTTGCCAGAATCTGCAATGGGCTTCCAAGGGAGGTGGTGCTTGCCCCATTCTTGGGGGTCTTCAAGAGGAGACTGGACAGGCACCTGGCTGGGATCACACGACCCCAGGTTTGGTGACATTTTACCCTTGCTTGCCGGGGCAGGGAGTTGGGCTAGATGGCCCACTGAGGTCCCTTCTGACCCTAGAATCTATGAATATCCATGTGCCTCAACTGGAGCCCTGAAGAGGTGAGAGATGGGGGAGACGTTCACTCAGACAGTTCTTCGCTTTCATGCTGAGAGGGCTTGAAATGTCAGTCCCTAGCAGCTGGATTTGAACCATGGCTCTTGCTTAGTGATGAAAGGCAGGTGCCTAGTATCCAGTTGCAGCAGTATTTAGTGCCAGCAATAGCTTCTCAGATTCACAAACAATGCTAGAGAAAGCCAGTGTGCTTGGAAGGTGCTCATGGACATCATCCACATAAACATCAAGAGAAGAGGCTAGGTTGAAGTGGTAAAAGCAAAAGCTAAGAAGATGGAAACCCTAGACCAATGGTTCTCAACCACTTTAGACTTGTTGCACCCCTAATCAAATTCAAGGCTCCCCTCTGAAAATATCAGCTCTTAATTTTCACTCAGTTTTGGACCACAAAAAAAGTAATAGAGCAATTCTTCTCTTGCAAGTAACTCTTTGGAGCAGACAGCACCGTCCAGCCCAGGCTGCTTTAACTTGAACCAGGAAGGGGTCTGGGCCAGAAGTTTCATAATCCAGTTTGAACCAAATTAGTTAAGTCTGATACTACCTTCAACATTTTGAAACTGGTTTATGTGCACTTAACTTCTGTTCTGTTACAGGCTTAAACCAGTTTCTGATCACTTAAAATGGTTTATATGTAACTTCTGTCCCTAGTGTCTGAGCATCTCTCTGGCCGGCCAGGCTCCATTTCTGGCAGTATGTGCTGCTGTCACGTGTGCCATGCTGCCGGGTTTTTTGTTTTGTTTTGTGTGTTTTTGTTTTTTTACACCAGGATCTACCACTGTCAAATTTTGGTGCTGCACTGCAAATTGGCAATGTGGCAAATACTTGCACAACTTTGAGGTGCCACAAACCTCATGTGCGCAATCATCTGGGTGTGCCCTCTGAGTTTATTTTGTGAATCCTGTTTGCTCACTTTACAGACATAACATGTCATAAAACCCTTGAACCCGTGGCACCCTGACTGAGAATTGCTGCCCTAGACTTTATTCCAGGCTCTGCAACAGAGTCCTAGTATGGGAAGGGTCCAGTTTCAGTTTGCCCATCTTTTTTTTGTTTGTTTGTTTGTTTGTTTTTTTGGTTTTTTTTTAAAGGGGGGGGCAGACGCAACACTTCTGCATATTGCATGGAGGGGGTGGGAGGATTAACCACTTTTGGAGCATCAGGTAAAAAGAGTGAAGGACAAGTAAAACAAAGCAAATGGCCTGCTTGGCCCAGTATCCATAAGCAAACCTATAATAAACTGGTATGCTTGTGAGGAATGGAGGGGATTTACTTTAGGCTAGGACACAGATTTCAGTCTCGGCTTCCCAGGGATTTATTATAAACATCAAGGAAAATGCAGCTTTAACAGTTATGAGAAATATCTCGGCCATTTCCTTTATACCCCTGTGGTCACATCAGCAGTATTTAATCTAGATTCATCAGTTCAGTAATAATGTACTTTATTTTTGTGCTAGCAGTGACTACAGTGATGATCAAGATACTCAACCCTTTACCATGGGCTCTTATGAGTAGCTGGTAGGAATTCATCATTCAATCCTGGTAGTAAAAGCTGAAGCAGAATCCTCCTGTTCTAAACATTTGAGCTCCCAGGCAACAGCAGTCTAGCCAGGTGTCACAATTCTGACAAACATCTGTCACTGGGTGATTTTTTTTATTTATTTATTTTTTTTTTAAGCCCCAGATCCTGGAGTCATGTGATTACAAGAGTCTAATTTTTTTTTTTTTAAAGACACAAATTCCATTGGTACCAATGGGAGCTGGGTGGATATCTCCAGCCCTTCAACATTTGCACCATGAATCTGGCATCTGCTGAAGGAGTGCCTGTGGCTCAGCTGTGTGATGTTGTGGAGCTTCCAACTTTTTCTCACACCTCAGTCCTTTAGTTCATTGATCCTTCCCTCCCAGTCCCATGTGGCTTCTTCTGTCTTCACCAGGATATCTTCTCTCCCAGGCCTGCTGCTGCAGGGATGGCAAGGAGACTGGGGAAGAGCTGGGTGCAAACTAACTCCTTACTTTCTCTTCTCTTCCCCACAATCTTCTCATGACTTCTCAAAGGTGAGAGGAGAAATCTGCCTACCTCTGGCATCATCTCTGACTGGCTGCTCTTTCCTGGAAGGTTGGAACAGGTGGAGGCAACCAGTAAGCAAATTCATCCCCTTTGAGTGGGGGATGGATAACATTCCCTAGGGCTAGGGACCGAAGTTGCGCATAAACTGGCTTAAGTCACTAGAAACTGGTTAAAACCTGTAACAGAACAGAAATTCAGTGTACATAAACCAGTTTCAAAATGACTGAAACTGGTTTAAGTTGAACCTGGTTGAATGCAGTATCAGACTTAACTGATTTGGGTCAAACTGGTTTATGAAACTTTTGTCCCAGACCTCTTCCTGGTTCAAATTAAATCAGTCCCTCAGCATCCCAGCATTCTTTCCAGCCCTAAGCTGGGCTGTGCTGAAGGGTTGGGGGCAGGGACTGCCCCCTCCAGGCAAACCATGGCTAGGGTCTGGGGCCAGGGAGGAGGGTTAAACCCCCCTTCCCCCCCCCCCCCAAGTACAGAGCTGCCCTGCCTTGTTAAATTTACTGAAAGTTATTGTTGGCTGCAACTGTGGACTACAAATCTCAGAGACACCTGGAAGCAGGAAGAAGTGATCAGCAACCCTGCAGAGTCCTGCTACTGTGATGCTGGACTGCAAATCCCAGAGCCTTCAGGGACATCAGAAGAGGAAGTGCTCTAGTACACCCTGGCTTCTGGCCTGAGCCACCGCAGGCATGTGGCTGCATTTCCTGATTCAAATGTAAAGGTGTGTCCAGTTGATTCAGTCTTTACAGGTTAGTCTAAGCTGCAAAGATTAAACTCAGAAACAATTCCTCCTTGGGCTTTTTGACTGCCTGTACTTAGCCCCAAGGTGGTAAGTTCTCTTGTCACTGCAAGACTGGTTACAATGGGATTCAAGGTCCCATCACTTGTAAGAGAGCTGACAACTATGCACATGGGCAGTGCTCCACAGGGCTGCCACCCACACAGTTATGTTGGCACCTGAGCTTTTTCCTGACTTCTCTGTGGGGACACACTGCAAAAATGCCCCCTTTTGGGGTTAGCAGAAATAATGCCCTGTGGCAAGGGAAGGCTGATCTTAAAGAAACTGAGTAACAAAGTAACTGGTTGGTTCCAGGTCATGGGGCTGACACGAACTGTATTGGAGAAGGGATAAGGTTGATTATATGGGGGATTACTTCCATGGCATAGCAGGCATGTGGTTTGAATTAACTATGTGAGGGGTTTACAAATCTGCTGCACCCAAAGAAGCCTGGGCAGGGCCCCTTTTGCCCTCTTCCCATTGCCTCATCAATCTAGTGTTGAAATGCTATATTTTATTCACAACATGTAAAAACCTCATGAGAAACAGGGTTTGCATTAATTAACACCAGTCATCATTTGCATGTATGTGTGCAGTACAGTCCAAATCTCCTGTCTGGGCCATCTGTCCCCTGTTTCTAGCTTGTGCTGGCCTAGACAGTAAATGAGTGGTTTCCAGGTGAAAGTCTGTGGATCACAGGTGTCCACGAGGCCCTGGCAAGTTAAAAATCTGACCGTGATTTTCACTGTCAGAAAACATCTGATGGAACAGGAGAAGTTTTGAGGTCTGACTGTGGCCTTTGGTCCAAACAATTTGGGAGTCAGGTTAATTTTCCTCTTTGCCTTCAGCCCACATTAGCTTATTTTTCTTCCATAACATGTTTTCTTTCCAGTTTTCCCCTTTATACTACTAGAAGTGACCTGTCCTGTCTCAGCAGCAGGAACTTTGGGGATGCTGACACTGTCTGCCTCTAGAAACAGGCAATGAACTGTAAGAAAGCCAGCCAGACTGGCCAGTTGGAGTAGATTTCATAGACATTAGGGCTGGAAGGGACCTCGGAAGATCATCGAGTCCAGCCCCCTGCCCAAAGGGCAGGAAGTCAGCTGGGGTCATAGGATCCCAGCAAGATGAGCATCCAGTTTCATCTTGAAGGTGTTCAATGAAGGCCCTTGAACAACCTCCGGTGGCAGGCTGTTCCAGACCTTGGGGGCTCGGACAGTAAAGAATTTCTTCCTTATGTCTAGCCTGAAACGATCTTGTAGTAGTTCGTGACCATTCGACCTCGTCATCCCTTGGGGTGCTCTGGTGAACAAATGTTCCCCCAGATACTGGTGGTCACCCCTGATAAACTTGTAGGTGGCCATCAGATCACCCCTGAGCCTGTGCTTTTCCAGGCTAAAGAGCCCCAGGGCTCTCAGCCTGTCATCGTAAGGTCTGCTTCCCTGACCTCTGATCATGCACATGGCTCTTCTCTGGACTCTCTCAAGCTTCTCCACATCCTTTTTGAATTGTGGAGCCCAAAACTGGATGCAGTACTCCAGCTGCAGCCTCACTAAGGCCGAGTACAGGGGGAGAATGACGTCCTGGGATTTGCTTGAGTAGTCTCTGTTGAACCTCTTGGGCACTGCACTGTTGGCTTTTGACCCCTTCTTTCACCAGATGAGGCTTTAGCTCACTCTTGGGTCTATTCGTGCTGCTCTGAGATGGTGTCAAATGCATGTGAACAATCCTGCTGGCTGTCCCTCTCTCCAGAAACAGCCCAAACACTCCTGTGAGGCTACATGAAAGAGGTTTGATGTAGTTTGGAGACTCTTATGGACCTTTCCCCAACAGGTGGTAAAATAAACTATTACTACCTTCTTCCCCACTAAGATCTGAGAGGGTCTGGCTCTCTGGCCTTATGTGAAAAGGACTGAGAGCCCCTCCATGAGTATAGACATTGAGCAGTTGAATGTGACCGACTGTGTGGCCAAGGGCTTGAGAGGCTTGAAGCTGGCCTCCCCTTTACCTGGGCCAGCAGGACTGAGGCAGGGTAGAGCACAAGGGAAGCTTGCGCTACCACTGCTCCTGCTGTATCTGTTTCTTGGCCAGAGGATTGTGTCTCCAGGGCTGTCAATCTGATATCTTCCGCCAGCACGAAATTAATTTAAAACTTGGCATACGAAAGCAGAGTACCCAAACTCTACAGGAGCTAATTCAACCTCCAGCTGGAACTCAACTCTTCTAGCAGTTCCTGAAACAGTGGGTGTTTGGAAAGGGGCTGCCTGTCAGAGCCTTTCCTGTGTAACCCAAGAGTGTCTCCATGTGGGAGGGCCCTGGGAGCCTGTAAATAATCCAAACAGGCCTCCCCAATATGCCAGGAGCACAACATTGGGGAGAGTGAGCGCACACATGATGGCTGTCCTGTGGCCAGCACACCAACAAGGGCTAGGCTTCTGACAGGGGGACTGTAACAATTCATACCCTCTGTGAATGGGCCCAGAAACCACCTCATAACATGCACTCACCAGGCTATGTACATGCACAATTGTATGCATGGAGCAAGAACAGCATGCTGGGAACCCATTCCTCACTCTGCTTGGCCCTTCCCCTGTAATTATGAAGTTTTTCCCCTTTTCTCTCTCCAGGAAATCAGGTCTGATCTATAGGATTCTTATCAAAGGGTCATTCGTAGACCTGACCACTGAAGCTGCTGTCACTTTGTACTCTGTCAGCAAAGGGAGCTACCATTTTGTGAGGCATGACTGGTGTCCATTGCAGAAGAGATGTGCGTATGCCATGCGCTCTCATGCAAAGTTGAGCAAAATACTTAGATTCATAGATTGTAGGGCTGGAAGGGACCTCAGAAGATCATCGGGCCCAGCCCCCTGCACCAGGCAGGAAAGATAACTGGGGGTTGGGTGACCCCAGCAAGGTGACCGTCCAGTCTCCCCTTGAAGATTTCCAGGGTAGGTGATTGCACCACCTCTGGAGGGAGCTTATTCCACAGTCTGGACACCCTGATGGTGAAGAAGTTTTTCCTAATGTTGAGCCTGAAATGGTCTTCCAGGAGTTTGTGGCCATTACTCCTGGCTTTCCCCAAGGGCCCCCTGGTGAACAGTTGTACACCAAGCCCTTGATGTACTCCCCTGATGTAGCGGTAAGCTGCTACCAAGTCCCCTCTCAGCCTTCTCTTTTCTAGGCTGAAGAGTCCCAGGTCCCTCAGCCTTTCCTCGTGTGGCTTGCTGTGCAAGTCTCTGATCATATAGGTGGCCTTTCTCTGGACTCTCTCAAGCTTTACTACGTCCTTGTTAAAGTGCAGCGCCCGGAACTGGACACGGTATTCCAACTGCGGTCTCGCCAATGCCAAGTAGACCAATCACTTCCTTGGTTTTGCTGGAGATGCATCAATTGATGCATGCCAGGGTATTGTTTGCCCTGCTGGCTACAGCATTGCACTGCCGGCTCATATTCATACTGTGGTATTATTACCCCCAGGTCCCTTTCATTCGTGGTCCTGGTCAGCTTGGTGCTGCCAAGCCTGTAGGTATGTAGGGGGTTGTTCATCCCCAGATGGAGCACTTTACATTTCTCAGTGTTGAACTTCATCTGGTTCTGACTCACCCAACTTGCTAGCCTGTCTAGGTCCACCTGTATCTGTAGCCTCATCTTTAAGCGTAACCATGCTTCTCCATAATTTGTGGACTTGGCCAGTGAGCTGTTTACCCCCATATCCAAATCATTGACAAAGATGTTGAAAAGTACTGGATCAAGCACCGACCCCTGTGAGACACCGCTGGCCGCTTCTTGCTAGGATGTCACAGATCCGTTCATTAGGACTCTCTGGGTCCTACCCTACAGCCAGCTTTGTACCCACTTAACTGTCTCACAGTTAAGCCCACAATCTTCCAATTTTCTCACGAGAACATCGTGGGATACCAGAACAAAGGCTTTTTGAAGATCAAGGTATACCATGTCAACCTCTTCACTCTTATCCAGGTGGCGAGTTTCCTGATCATAAAAGGAGATGAGGTTGGTAAGACAAGACCTGCCTGTGATGAAGCCATGCTGGCTGTCATTCAGAATCCTACCTTCTGCAAGGCTATCGCACATAGACTCCTTAATGAATTTTTCCAGGATTTTCCCTGGGATAGAAGTTGGGCTAATTGGTGTATAGTTACCCAGGTCCTCCCTCCTCCTCTTCTTGAAGATGGGAATAACATTGGCCCTCTTCCAGTCTTCAGGGACCTCTCCAGAGCACCACACGTTTTGGAAGAATTTCGCCAGGGGCTCCACGATGACTTCAGCCAGCTCCTTCAGCACTCTCGGATGGAGCTCATCCGGTCCTCCTGAGATATATATATAATTTCTTTAATTGATCACACACCAGTTCTTTGGCAATAGTAGGAAGGTAGTTATTCCTGCCGTGCTCATTTTGTACCCTACCTGGCATGATTTTCCCCTTGGCCCGGTGAAATACTGAAGCAAAGTCCAGGCAGTCCTCAACTTACAACATTTTGAGTTACAACATTTTGCACTTACAACTTTTATAAATTGACACCCTGTTTCAACTTCAAACTTTGATGCAGGTCAGGAAGGAACATGACCAGCCCAACTTGGCTGAGTGTTCCTCCCAAGATATGTCTGGATAATTGGAAGTCACCCATGATGACCATGTCCCATGCACATGCAGCCAGTCAGTTCTTGGGTAAGCTCTAGATCGAGCTGCTCCCCCTAGTTTGGTGGTCTGTAGGATACACCTACACTTAGGTCTCTCTCGCTGCCCCTCCCCACCCCTGCAGCTTGACCTTGAGGGTTTCAAGATGTTCTTCGGAGGCTGATGTTGGCCTCCAAGGAGATGTACTGCTCCTTCACATAGAGAGCTACCTCCACCTTTCTTCCCTGTCCAGTCCCTTCTATGCAGGGCAATCTTGTGAGGCGTCCCACCAGGGCTCCGTAATCCCTACTAGGTTGTAATGCCCATGGAGAGCAGGGGGCTAGCTCCTCCTGCTTGTTCCCTATGCTCCTGGCATTAGTGTACAGACACCCGAGTCTTCCTATAGAGACCCTTGGCTTCCTGTCACACTGAAGGAGAACTATTCCCTCAGTTCCTACAAGAGTGGCTCTCCTAGTGTCCCTATCTATGGAGCTTTCTTGTATGTCGGTCCTTGGGTAAGCTCCAGTCAGTGTTTCCCTCTCCCCCAGCAATCTTAGTTTAAAGCCCTGTCTAGAAGATTGGCCATCCTGGCTGAGAACAGGGACTTACCTCTGCACATGAGGTGGATGCCGTCCCTTCCCAGGAGTCCTCTCTCCCTGAAGTGTACGCTGTGGTTGAGGAAGCCGAAGCCCTCTTGGTGGCACCACTGCCAGAGTCGTTGGTTCACTTCCTCGATGCTTCACTCCTAGGACCATGGCCTGCAACTGGGAGCACAATTTTACTTTTTTTTTTTTTTAATTACTTACTTTTTTTTTTAAACTGCCCCTTTCCTGGGGCTCCAAATTATGCCCTCCTACTAGGGCCTTCCACCTGTGCCTTTTCACTAGGGCCTTCACTTCCACATATGCCCTCTCACTAGGGCCTTTTCTGTATCTTTGCTCCCTTGCTGGAGCCTCCAGGGTCTTGCATCCCATGGGACTCGGGTGTCTGGAGACATGACTGGCCCCTGTGCCTGTCCCTAGGTCTGGGTAACCCACCAGGATGTGGAGGCTGGGGTTTTAAGGCTCCCCTCGCCTTTCACTGGGGAGGCAACTGGCCTGGCTATTCTGGAGAACTGCCATGCCACAGAGTCCCACCAGGCCATCCTTCCCCAGCAGGGTGCAGTTTTCTGTCATACGCATACTTGCTCAGGCCAGGGAGTGACTGATCCAGCATGGTCAAGCAGTGACCCCATGGGAATGTTTTGTGTAATTCATCCCTTGATTGGGGCAAAACCTCAGGGTTCCCCGTGCTCCCCACAGGGGTTGGTGCTTGATCCAGTACTTTTCAACATCTTTATCAATGATTTGGATGTGGGGGTAAAGAGCTCACTGGCCAAGTTTGTAGGGTGGGTTAGTAGCACATGTTGCAGACTACAGGTCTTCCTGGTGCTTATTGCCTAGGCGTGGTGTGATAGTAATGCACACAACAGGTGAGCCTTGGTTTCTCCCTCAGCAGAACTCCTACTATGTCTCCAAGTAGCTTTGATGGGAGCTTAGCTTGTAGAATCTCTTGGGGATGCTGTAAGCTTAGCTTTGGGTGATATTACCTCTTGGTTGCTGGCTGAAGGGCCTGTTTCTACCCTCAGTTACTCAGGATCTCTTTTAGGGATATCTACACAGCACAGGTCAGTGTATCCTTTGCAGCTGGCTCTACACTATGTGGTGTAGGCAGACATTTAGCTCCCAGATATGGCTCTGGGTTTGGCAGTCTGGGGTCCTCACCCCACATCTCCCAGTTTGGAGCTTGTGCTTGTTGTTTGCAGCATGTGAATCTGTTGCAGGGGCCTGGTTTCCCTTCTGCATCCCAGCGTCACTTATGGAAGATGCTGAGAGATGCAACTTTGGGCTGCAGTAGGGCATCATGAAACCTTGGTATGAAGCAATCACACCAGGTAAAATGTAGTGTACTGGCACAGTGCTCATCATACCCCTGTTGTGGGGGGTAGGAAGTGGGGCCCAACCTTTTCATCTCAGCTCACAGTCAGCTGGCTGAGACTTCTTCAGTCACCAAAGCTGCATGCCAGAAACTGCAGGGCTCCTGTGGGTAAATTCTCTTCAGCCATCAGATCCCTTTTTACCATTGTGCATGCCTGTTTATTTTATCTGTGCTAGCAGCTCCCAGCCCCTCTCCTCCACAGGTACTGGCACCTGAGCAATGCCTCAGGGAGAGCTTTCTGCCCACATGTCACAGATACCCGGCAGTAACACTGAATGGATGAGCTCAGCCGGCACCTCTAACTTTACAGCTCCCCAGCTCTTGGTACTGTGGTTACATTACAAACAGTCATCTATATTTGATGGCTCTGGGCTACATAGAGACTGGGGATGAAATATCAAACTCGGCAGTGCTCTGAGGCCCTCCTGGGGCCAGCCACAGCCAGTGAGGCAAGGAAGCAGAGAATTGGGCTGGCTTTGCTCTCAAGACAGACCCTGTTTTTTAAGGATAGTTCCACGGCTCTAAGTGGCTTCTTTCTCAGGGTTGATCGATATCATCTCTGTGGCAATTGTGACATCAGTGCTGAGAAAGAAGGCCCCATGCATGTGTCCTTGCCCCATTCAAGCTGCTTGCTGAAAAAATGTTGTGCCATCCCTTTGAGCGGCATGCTGCACAAGCCAGCACTGTGCATGGGAGCATGTCAGGACTGAGGTCTCAACAGCTCGGTCCTGTTGAGACAGCTCAGTCCTGTGCATGGCCAGAAAGCGACCACCTGGCATCGTCTCCCTGCAGAGTAGGACTGAGTAGGTGGGGCTTGTTGCTTGGTGGTAGGTGGAGGATCACCAAGTGGGGTATAGACATACCCTAGCCTAATCACTATCTTCCACAGCCTCCCCCAGAGCTGGCTATGACCATGGCAGAGGATTGACATTTTCAGCTGGTGTTTGCCAAGGAGCCCAAGAGTTTGGCTCCCTCCAGCATCCCAGCTGGGATCCCATTCCAGGCCCAGACAGTCATTGCAGGCTCATTGCAACCCCATCTGCTCATTGCAACCCCATCCGCCAGTTTTACATGGTGCCTCTGATCTGTTCTCAACTAAGCGGCATGGCCTCTTTAGGCCCAAAAATATGTGGTGACAGCAGAGTGTTAGGAGTTCCTGAGCTCCAACCAAGCCAGACATGCTCTGCCACTGTGACTGAGTGTAGGTTTATCCATCCAGCTGCAGTTACAGTACCCTGGGGTGGGGATGTGTCAAGGGCCATCAACGCTCAAGCTTCAGGTTGGAAGGGGATTGGATGCAGGGCTCACAGGCAAAGAAGCCCAGTCTACCAGATGTGTCCTGGCAGAAGTGACTCTGGGCTCTGAGCTTTCCAAGCAGCCTGGTACCAGCTCCAGAGGGATTTATGTGCATTTGGGAAAGAGCTGGGGTTTTTCTTCTTGCCTTTAACACTGAAGGTGTTGGGCTGAGTATAGCTTGTAAGGCAACCCCATTCCTGGGTAATAGCCCAAACAAGAGTACCAAGGTCAGGCTGGGTAGCTCTGGATCCCAAGGGAGGGAAACACTAGAAGGGGCAGGCCAAAATAGACCTGAGGAGCCCCATGGTGCCTGGCTGTCTGATGACCCTTGGACTGTACCTGTTCCAGAGACCTTGCTAGGCATTGATGACTATGCTTGAAGGAGTTTGCACCTTTTCTTTTTGCTGGCTGTAGGTAAGGATCCTTTCTTTAGAGCCACACAGCCAAGTACTTATCAGGGTCCTGCCGTGTGCCAGAGCCTGTAGGGCAGTGGTACCCAATCTTTTTAGATTTGAGGCACCCCTTGTTAGATTAAGGCACTCCTCAGAAAATGCTGGCTCTTAGTTTTCACTCATTTTTGCACACCTAATAGTGCTAACTTTGTGTGACACTCTGCAGCACTCTTGAAAGGATCTCAAGGCACCCTGGATCACCCTTGTTGAGAATCATTGCTGTAGGGTGTAGAAAACAAGGTGTCTACAGAGCCTGCCTCTGAGCTTGTGGCTCATGCATGCTGCTGAGCAGAGATATAACCACCATTTTTTTTTTTTGTACCTGAAGCACAGATGATGGGGAGGGGGATCTGAGCTGCTGCTGCCAAGCATGGGCTTCCCCGGGGCCCCTATTCTGATGCCTCCTCTAAATCAGCACCTGGAGCAGGTGCCTGCTCACCCACCTCTAGTTATGTTACAGGGACTGAGTATTGGAGTGGGAAAGAAACCCTTCACAGCCTCCCAGCGACCTCCTTCTGGCAGGGCTAAAACACCACCTAGGTATAGGTACAGGGGATGAGACATCTTTGACTCTTTCCACTCTGCTGTTTGCTATTCAGGAAAAAGAAGCACCTTTCTTCTCTTGGATGAAACGTACAACCATGTTCCTAGTATTAAGTATCACCTGCACTTTCCACAAGAAAGTATTCACCACAATGTCCTGACTCAGAATTACATTTTACTCTTCAATCCTTTCTGTGGTTTCAAATGGCAATAACATACCTCTTCCTCTCTTAATCAGCTGTGTAATGTTGCAGTGTGCTGTTAAAGAGCTGTTGTGCTCCATCCCAGAAGTGGTTGCATGTCATTGGTGGGAAATGTGATCCCCATTTACAGTGTAACAGACAGAAGCCCTGTTAGACTTGAATGCCTGCATGCATGGCATTTACAAGCTTCATATGGAGGGATCTGCGAGGGAGGAGAGGATATTTATCCAATTTGGTGGCTAACAATAGGCTTTTCTAATTAGAAAAAATGAAGTGCCTTTTTAGGGTCAGTCATGAAGTTCTCATCATAACAAGGCCCTCCAAGGATAGCACTGACATGCTGTTCACAGCCCAGCCCCACCAGATGGGGAAATCATTGATGCAACATTGGTCCCTTGCAGCATCTCTTGCAATCCTCAAGCTCCCCAGCTCCCATCCCTCATAGCTGCTCACTCTACTGCTGTGCTTCACATTTGCTGTGATCAGAGCAGGTTGTAATAAGAGCGTTAATCTTGCAGCAAAGCTCAGCTGATCAAAGGGAGGATTTTCTAGTCAGAATTAAATATCTTTCTTGTAAGCTGATAACTGATCCAGAGCTGGCAGTGCTTGCTGGCGCTTCTGCTCTTTTTGCAGCAGTATAATAGGATGTCTCCAAGTATGAAGGGAGACCCAGGAGGCCTCACAGTATATCATTAGTACAGAGTGGGAGCTATGCTGGGATGGTATTCCCATTATACATGGGGAGTTAAAGGCTAAACTAAAGCCACATGTTGTTTTTACAAGGGAGCATTTGGGTTGAGCTTCACACACTCCCCCAGCTGCCCAGAGGAACCACATCAAAGTGAGGCATGAGGGGCTGTGACAGATGCATGAACATCCAAGGGCCTGCAGCCTGCCCTGCTTTGCCTCTGTTGGTGAAGTATGAATCCAGGCTGGAGGGATGAGAGTAGGGGAAACAAGCCCAGCCCACGGACTGCACCCACAAGAACTTTCCGGGGACAACACAACCTATTTAAGTGGGTTTGCCATTTTTGATCTGGGATTGCAGGCTATATCTCTAGGTCCCTGGCACTGGCACTCAGTGGTGTTTTTCCCCAAGGCTAAAAATAGCTCTCTCCATTTTCAGAGGCTGACCATAGGAGCTTAACCCTTCTCCCTATAGCAACGGTTTGTTTTTTTTTTCATGAGCTGTCCCTGATGTTTCAAGCTGAACCAGAAGATTCTGGGCCCATTATTCAGGAAAGGTTTGTAAGAATCAACTGGCTATTTACAGCAGTCTAAATATTGCATCTAAAGAGATGATGCATCTATTTGGGGCTTTGTATTTCGGGCTTTGTTTAGCAGAGCAGAGCAAAGCTATTTTGCTGGCTCCCCTTGCCCCCTAGACTACCTGAGTCTCATTTAACTTTCATTCAGGAAATGGAAAGCTAGGAGCTGGATTTTCTGAACTGCTCCCCTCATTGGGTGCACAGAACATACTGGCAGACAAGGTTCTTTGGATAAATCTGGTATCTTTAGACCAACTCAAATAGTTGGAAAAATTCTTCTTAGCAAGTTGAATACCTGGACCCTCACACCCTGCTGAGGCCAAAAGGAGCATGTGAGGGAAGACAGGAAGTCTTCCAGGGAGAAACCTAGGAAGTGGCAGCCTGGGGGTCAGCCTATGATGGACATTATGGGCACTTTTTCACGTGCTCCAGCTGGGGGGTGGGGCACTTTTTCACGTGCTCCGGCACGTCTCATAATTAAAGTGCTGCAGGATCTCATGTATTAGTGTCCTTGTGCTTCAACTTGGTGGCGGGGACACTTGAACTAAAGCTTGTTCAACGAGCTTCAGTTAAAGTACCCCCACTGCCATTTTGAAGCATAGGGACCCTAATACATGAGACGCAGAGGCAGGCTGGAGTGCAGTAATTACCGTGCTCCAGCAGACTTGATTAATCATAGCATGTTGGAGCAGCCCTGCAGCACATCTACATCTGTAAGGCACCCTGCATGTGTAAGGTACAGGATGAGTTTAGACCTCATCCATTGTGTG
>NW_005842725.1:354644-411524 GCF_000455745.1 Alligator sinensis | reverse complement strand
ATTCCTGCTTGCACTGGCTTATGGAAAACATCAATTCTTTACCCAGGTCCAGTAGCCAATTAGACAACAAGGCTCTTAATCTGTGGTTCTCCCTAACTTGCCAGGCATGCCAGGCTGTGGCACCTCAAACATGCTGTGCTGTTCTGCACAGGCCACCTCCTGACCTGGAAGCTGTGCAGCTATGCTGGTGTTGTGCTGTGGGCAGGCTAATTAGCATTGCCGAGTGTTGACCATGACAGGAATGTGGCAATGTTGCTTTTGGTTCAGGAGGTAACTCAAACAGTGAAGCACAGTGTATATCAAGGTGCCACTGTCTGGCTTGGTAAATCTGCTGTGTAGACACATCTTGCTGCGCTAACGTTTGTCTTGACATGTCCTCTTGGGCATGCCTCACATGCAGTATTGCTAACATGGAGCTGCTGCTGCCATTTGAACCATGGTACCAATACAGCTAAACAACGCAGTGGGTTAAACTCCAGGACACACTGGGGTGCTTAGGCTGTTCCTGGCACAAGGTGGGAAGTATCAAGAAACATGCTAATGTGGACAAGATCAAGATCTGTATGTAGCAAGAATTTAGAAGGCCAGTCATGCTGGTGAGTCTGGAGAACTAAGACTGTCTGATAAGGGGGAAGATTACCTAAAGAATTTTAGCTGTAACTCAAAATTGTGTAATAAGATTCAGGCTTAGCATCAGCTAAAGCAGTAGATAACTGCACCAGTTACTCCCTCTCAAACAAACCCCTGATAAAGCAAGATGAAAACTTTTAAAAGCAGTGGACTGAATAATTAAAAATACACCAGTTCCTCTGAGGAGTGTATTACTGCGGAGTGTGGTGACCTGGGGCCATGCTGAAGTTAAAGGAAAAAAATGAAGATCCAAATTTGGCCTTGGAGGAGCTGGTTAGCAGAATAGACTTCATGGCAGTGTAGAATAAACACACGGTAATAGAAACCCAAGCCCAGGAGCTCAAGTCATCTTACAGGCAGCAAAGAGATCTAAGGGGAGTTCATGGAGAAACAAGAAATATCAGCACCCTCTGGTTCCTGGTAGCTGTGACTGGGAAATACAAAGGCAGGGGATTAAATCCCAACGTAATCAATCAGGTTTTTTATGCAGTCCATCAAGTCACAGAGCTGAGGGCTAAACGATACCATCAGATCACATGATTTGGCTTCCTGTATATCACAGGCCTTTAGATGTAATTGCTCTTCCTGTCCTGGGTCTAGTAATGTCTTTGATTAAGCCATCTTCCACAGTAGCATCCACTCTTGATCTTAAGACATCAAGAGGTGGAGGGACCACTCCCTTTGGTCATTTGTTCCATTGGTTAATCACCCTCACTGCCCAGCTTGAGTTTCCAGCCACTTGCTTTCCTTTTGCTTTTTCCCGCTATGTTCATGACCCTTGGAGCATCCAGTATGTTCTCCCTCTAAAGACAGTAAAGTCACCTCTCGATCTTCTTTCTGCAAATCTGATCTGACAACTCTTTAATTCTTTCACTGTAAAGCATCTCTTCCAGTCTTCAACTGATTTGTGTGGTTATTGTTTGCACCTGCACCACATTTGCAGCATATGGGCACCAGCATTGGACATGGGTTCCCAGGACAGGTCTTGTCGGTGTCAAGGACAGAAGTAGGATCCCCTCCCTCCTCCTGCTCACTATGCCCCTCGTTCTATATCCAGGAACCATGTCAGCCCTTTTGACCATAGTTTCATGCTGGCATTCATGTTGGGTTGCTTATCCACTGTGATCCCCAAAAATCCTTCTCTGAGTCACTGTTTTCTAGGACATGGGCCCTATTCTGAAAATGTGGCCTGCATTCCTTGTTTCCTTTGGCTGTGTTAAATACATTTGTTTGATTCAAGGGGAGGCAAACTATTCTGTTCACAGCATAATGAATCATTCTGTCCATCTCTTGGACAGAACTTGTCCATTTCAGGTGTATTTGCTTTAACACACTGATGGAACTACTGAACAGAGTCAGGCTTGACACTTTGCTATGGAACCCCACTAGCAACCCCCCTCCATCATATGGTAGCAGCTCAGCTGAGGCTGATGTTAAACCTGCTTCTGGGACTTGTCTGTTGTGGGGATGCATTTGCTGTAGCTATGTGTTACATTTTGGTGGGGACTTGTCAAGAAGCAAAAGACAGAGCCCAATCTCCCTGAAAACACATTAGTGCACCCGCTTTAATACACACCACCATGTTAGCTATAAGGTTAAGTCAGAAAAAGACAGTGAGCAGGAGGGCATCTCCCAGTTTAATGTTAATTGTTTTTCATGGAGTCAAGCAGGGTGGAACATGGTCACACTTAGGTGCCCAAGTACATTTGGTGCCTAGTAGGTGGATCTGGATCTAACCCAAAAGTACTTCTTCTCACCAGTGCTGTAGCTGGATTGTTTTCTCCAAAGAACAGTCTCAGACTGCAGCTTTTCTGATGCCTGTGAGGGAAAGTGGTCCTTTAGCTGAACCACAAGGCTCTCAAAGTCCCTGGATTGCCCCATTCCCTGCAGTCTCCTGTAAGAAGGGTGGGTGTGTGGCTGACTGGACAGAGTGCCAAACTTGCCGACAGCATGCAGGAAGCGATCTGCATCCCCAAACCCACATGGTTGGCCTGATGCCTCCTGATGAGCGTTTGCATATGCTGAGCGTTTAGCGGCCAATTCCAAGTCCTTGTAGCAGCCCTTGTGTTTTGGAACAAAATGTTCCCTCCAGAAAGAATCAAACAGTGAAACATTTTCTCAGGTTGACATTTACTTAGTTGCAGAGAGACTTTTATTCCCACTAAAAATAGACTTTTTTAAACAAGGAGAAAGTTGCAGTGCTTTTCCCCAACTAATGAAGTGGAGGCTAAAAGGAATCATGGGAGGACACTTCGCTGACAGTAGTATTCATGGCTTGGGTTAAGGCAGCTCAGACTCCACAAACACTGCTGGCTTGAGAAGCAATTACTGTTTTTAAAACAACCCCTGGGTTTACTCCAGCTTGAGTGATGAGCCAAAAGCAAAGGGCAGGGGACAAAAGATTGGTTTACATACAGGTTTTGTACTTCTTTACGTAGTGGTGCTTGAGGGTTAAATCAATACAATATTGCTTAAATTGTTAAATAAATACAATGTTCCATAGGGAGTCTCAGACCAGCAGAGACTCCCTATGCCTGATGAAGGGTGACTGCACCCGAAAGCTAACTAAGAAGTTTTTTCCATCTACTCAGGTGGTCTAATAAAAGATATCACATCTAACCAAAGAACCTTGCCTGCCTATATTCCATATTGCATTTGTACATGATAAAGACTCTGTTATGGGTAGAGCTAAATTTAAGGAGTAAGCTATACTAGTTGAAGTTGCCCTTCTAATGGCTTGACCCACCTGCACACTAGGGGTTGTACCAGCGTAACTATTTTGAGGAAAACCAAAGGTAATGTTTATGCTTCCTCCCCAGACCTTTCCAGATAGGTCTGCTCGGCCTTATTTGGCCCGAGAAGTTGTAAAGTTTGTAAAGGCAGACTGGTATAGCTGAAGCAGTACAAGCCCTTGAGTGTGGATGTACTTATACTACTATCAAGATGAGTTATAAAGATAGGGCTGTTCCTCTGTGGGATGGATGGGGAGTAAGCTAGGCCAGTAGAAGGGTTTGTCTGCTCAGGAAAGGTTTCCCAGTTATGCTGGTATAATTATAGATTGAGCCACTCTTAGAAGTTCTTCTGGCCTAGCTAGTGTGAAAAAATTCTGCCTGGACCAACAAAGCTACACCCTTGGGTAAAACACCTGTGTCCTTTTGCCCCTGTAGCTTATTTCATTTGAAGTGAGTCCAGGTAGGACACTCTTGCCATTATAAACTTCCTCCCCTAGTGGGGTTTCTTAGATAGCTGCAGTGATATAACACTGCCAGCAAATCCTGCAAAGTGTAGCCAAGCCCTGTATCAATGTAATTACAGCAGTGTAGACCGGTGTGTACTCTCTTACTCAAGTGTGAGTGCTTTTTTTCAGCTTAGTTTAATTTTTCCAAAATTACATAAACTAAACTGAATAAATACATTGTTATACTGGAATAAGAGTGTCAACGTGGAACAGGACAGATGTGGACAACCTGCAGTATAGGTGCTACAGACGGCATGGGCAGCCTCTATGTGTGGCATGTGGCAGACTGGGGAGGAAACAAGCAGCACATCAGCAGATAGGGCAGGAAGCAAAAGGCAGAGCAGAAGATCGGGCTGGGCATACAAGTTAGGAAGCAGAAAGCAGAGCAGCAGTTTGGGCAGGGGAAAGTAGCACTAGGTAGGAGCAGGTACAGAGCTAATTTGTGGCACGCCTGACAAAAAGTTTGGCCTCCGCTAGGGTAGAGGGTTATAGTGGTGTAATCACAGTGGTTTAAATTTCCAGCTTAGTTTATCTTGGTGTAATGTTCTCTATAAACAAACCCTGTGGTACTGTTATGCCAGCATAACGGCAGCTGTGACCGTAGAGCAACTTAGTAGTAGATAAAAGTGGCAGGGTTTGACTGCATATTGGAATAAACCAGAGTTCTCACAGTGTGGCTGGCTGCCCAGAGCAGTTGCCACACACAGGGGCAGTGGCAACTTCTGCTTGCTTCCATGCCACTGGTGTGATTGTGTGGCTGTAGCAGCAGTTGTTTTCTTTCCACCCCACTACCCCCCAGGTCATTGCCTGGGTAGCTGCCAGTCACTCCACTCTAGTTACACCACTGGGGGAAAGCTGCCAGGGTGCTCTTACTCTGCAGAGGAAAACTGTGGTTGAGTCTCTCACTGAGGGCTAGACTGCCAAGAGTTGGTCTCAGTTTACGACAGAGTAAGTGTGTGCACACAGACAGCTACTCCAGAAACATCTCCTTCTATGCCATAGTAAATTGTCTATGTGCTCACACTGTATCTGCACCAAGGTTGCATTGGCTTGGGAAACAATAACAACTTGGTCAACAGTAGCTTTCTTAACCTTGGAGAAACTCTGTTAGGTGCTACATGCTAAGTCACAGAATCACTTAAAGGGCGCATCTACACATGCAAATGCTGCAACGTGGGTTTACTCTAGAGTAAATTACTCTAGAGTAAGCCCACCCCAGGCAGGTGTGCACAAGTGCAAGGATTCAGGAGCAGATTTGCTGCTCCTGGTAGCAGTCTGCTCCCACCCCTGCCAGCCCTGCACTGACCCTCTGCAGCAGCCAGGGGGAGCTAACGCCCCCCACCCCCAGCCCAGGGGCTGGCAGGCAGCAGCCTGCTGTTTCCTGGTGGGGTCTGGGAGATTGTTCTCTGCCCCACAGCTGCATGCTGCCGGGGCAGGCTCTTGTGGTGAAGCCCAAGTGGGGCCAATGCCTCCCTGTCCTGGCAGCAGGGAGCTCCCAGCCCTGGCTTCCCAATCAGGGGAAGGGGGCTTAGAAAGAGCCGCAGGGGAGGGGCAGGTCTCAGTCCCCTGCCCCAATCTGCTGCTGGGACAGCTAGCAGTGAGCAGCTGGCTGTGCGGGGATTCCCAGCCCAGTGGAGACTCACTGCTAACTGCCCCACCAGCAGATTGGGGCAGGGGCCTGAGACCTGCCCTGCCCCTGCAGCTCTTTCCAAGCTGTGTGCCTCGATCGTCCAACTGGGGCATGGGGCTGGGAAAAATCTGCAGGGCTGAGACCAACCCCAGACTGGGGCAGTTCCTGGCCAGTCCCAGGCTGTGTGGGGAAATCTGCACATGCAGCCCGTAGCTGGCTGGACAGTTCCCAGCCTCCTCCAGTCTGTACATGCAGACTTTCCTGCTCAGTCTAAGTCTGGCCAGAAACAGTCCTGGTCAAGCGCAGGTCCCAGCCAGCTCCAGGCTGGGCAGGGAACTTTCCCTGTGCAGGGAGCTCCTAGCCCCCACTTCACAATCGTGATTATGGAGCAGGAGCTGGTAAAATTGTTCCCAGTCCCCACTCGGTGACTTTGGAGCAGGGGCTGGGAGTTCCCTGCTGCCCGGGCAGGGGAACATTGTCCCTGTCTGGACTCCAGTGGTGGAGCCTGCCCTGGCAGCAGGCAGCTCCCAGGGGCAGGGAGCAGTTCCCTGCCCCCTGCTGCCCCGGAGCAATTTTGCTCCCGGTTGGCTGTCTACAGGTGCTTGTACATGTGACAGGGGTTTAATCCCCAAGGTTTTATTTTATACCCCCTAAAATGAAATGGTGGGTTATTAAATTGAAACCCACTGTTTCAATTTTCTGTCACGCTACAGCGAGGGGCCTGACCCTTTTTTTTTTTTTGCCAGAGCTGGGGCCTGCTTGCAGCCAGGGGGGCCGAGCTGCCAGTGGGCTGAGTGACCTCTGAGCTGCAGGGGGCCCTGGTTGTTCCCTCCATGGCAGTGGCACCCCCACCCCCAGGGCCACCCAGGTGGGCTGCTAGCGGGCTGGGTGCTGCCTTAGCTCAGAGGCCATTCCCAGCCCAATCCAACTGTTTCCCAAGCCAGCCCACTGGGAGCCAGCTGGGTGCTGCTCCCTGGGACTGCCCAGGAAGGGGCTAGCTTGCCCCTGGGGCAGTAAGGGGAGGCAGCAGGAGGGCAGCTGGGTGTGCTGGTGGCTGGAGAAGGCAGCAGGGATGGCACATAGGGCACTGGAAGCCCAGGCAGGCTCAGAGAACCACGAGCTTGGTGGGCTTCCAGTGCCCTGGGCACCATTCCCGCTGCCTTCACCAGCTGCCAGCACACCCAGCCGCCCTCCTGCCACCTCTCTGCACTGCCCCAGGGGCGAGCCAGCTCATTCCCGGGTGGAAGACAGTGGGGACAGTGTGGGGGGAGGGGAGCTGGAAGCCCCAGCAGGCTTGGAGAAAAATTGAATCCAGCTGGGTGCTACCTCCAAGCTGTGGCAGCCCCCACCTACTAGCAGCCTGCCTGGGTGGCCCTGGTGGTGCTGCTGCCATGGAGGGAAGGACTGGGGCACCCTGCAGCTCAGGGGTTGCTCATCTCACTGGAAGTTCACCCCCTGGCCATGGGAAAGGCAGGCTCTGCAAAAAAAAAAAAAAGTATCAGGTCCCTCGCCGCTTTTGCCTTCAGCCGGTGCCTGCAGCAGCCAGGCACCTGCTGAAGGAAGAAGCAATGCGGGGCACGATCCTTTTTTTCTATGGAGCTTGCCCACCTCTCCCATGGCCAGGGGGGCATAGGCTGATAGCTGCATCATTTCACTTTGCAACGTTGTAAACTAAACTACATCCAGATGTAGTTTAGTTTGCAATGATGCAAAGTCATTTAAAACCCCCAAAACTGGTGCACATGTAATGCGTGACACCATTAAGCCACACAAATTACATTTTTGTCACGTGTACGTTGTGATGACTGTCATGAGTACAAGTACCCTACACATATGCCGTACTACAGCATAATTACTCTGCAGTTAATTGGCTGCTTGCATATGCAGGTAGCAAATTAACTGCCAAGTAGGGCAGATTGCTGAGCAGTAAGGATCAGCATGTGTAGATGGTGATGTGTATTACACAGCAATTAGCTCTACTGCACAGTAAAGTATCTCATGTGCCTAGCGAGAAGGGAGCAGCCAGCCAGGATAGTCCGAGCACAGGTAAGCTGAGAGGCCAATCCAAATGTGAAATTATGTAGCATGGGTGAGGTGACTACCTGAGGCAATACAATTCATTTGCTCCCACAGAAATGTCACATGGTAAAGCTTGGTCCTAATGAGAGCTGTGGTGTTTTGAAAGCAGATTAATTGTAGATGGAGAAGGAATAAGACAAAAACCATTTGTGTGTGGATGTCAAGTAGAGTGTGCTGAAAAACAAAAAGACCAAAAAGCTTTCTAAAGTAGCCAAGGCCCGTACACCACCTCTAAGCCTGTTTCACAGGGGCCACGTCTACACAAGATGCTGACTGCGCAGTAGTAATGAGCTACTGCACCGTCAGCGTCACTTAAAAGCCGTTCCGTGACACGACTGTGCAGTAACTCTGGTTACTGAGCAGTCATTTAGTACTTGTTTATAGAAGTACTAAATGACTGCTCAGTAACAACTGTGCAGTCAGCATCTCATGTAGATGTGGCCAGGGAGCCTCAGCTGGCACAGCTCACAAGCCAGCCGCAGAAGAGAGGATTGTAGTGAGTTAAGCAGCTAGTGAAGCTGTATGAAAATGTTTAATGAAACCTGCCCCTCCCAGCCTGTTTAACTTACACCTTCTTCTGTCTTCTTGGCATGTAAAAATTATGCCAACTTACACCTCTGTAAGTAAGTGTTAGACTCCGTGAGACCTACTAACTTACAACTCACTTCTGAAAATTGCTTGCTTTTCCCAAAGCACACTTGGGGCCAGTCTGCAGTTGGGAAAACTCTCTAGATATATTGGAAAAATACATATATTTTAAGCTCTAGGGTTATAACTGTTAAAAATGGTATAGACTCAGACCCCAACTGATTTTTTGGCTCGCAACCACCTGATGTTGCAGCTATTTACCTGTAAGGCTATGGTAGGTTTTTCATATAGTTAGGATTGTTATGGGTCTAGGGAATGGTGGGACTGAAGAATCTGGAATTGTGAACTTTTTATTTTGCGCAATTCCAGTCTGCAGCTGATGGGTTCTGCTTGGGTGTTTGTGTTTTTTAATTTTATTTCAACCTTAAGAAAAAAGGAGATGTGCCCCTCCCCTTGCCCTCCCCCACCCCACAAAAAAAAATCTACTGTAGGGCTTCAAATTAAAAAAATAATCGTGAAACTGAAGTGTGAGTTTTTCTAGTAGTTTTATGCTCATATATACTGCACATCAAAGCACTACCCAGATGGACTTTAAATACATATCTTGTTCTCATTTATACTTACGGAATTTCCACTGACTTCAAGGCACAACAGAGTAGTATTGGCACACTGCGTATCAAAGTATGGATTCAGAGAAAGGAAGGATGGCCATGTGCTTTAAGGCACTAGATGAGGACTTGAGAGATCGGTATTCCATTCCTAGCTATAACACACTCCCAGTGTGACCTCTGCAATGTTGGTTAATCACTTCATTTCCCCATCAGTAAAATGGAATGGGAATATTTCCTTTCTCTTACCCAGCATCTGTCCTGTCTAGTTAGACTGCAAACTCTGCAGGGTAAAGGCTTTTTCTTCCTATGTGCTTGTACAGAGCCCGGGAGAATAGAGTCCTGAGCTGAGCTGGACACCTGCAGGCACTAATATACTGCTAAGAAACTAACAATCGGCCAGGAATTTCATGCACGGACAACGGGTTGGGCTAATACTCTACTGAGAGCTGTAACATTGTTGTCTGTGTCTCATATGCTCAATTTTCCTACCTCAAAGAGTGCATTGATGTTTTAATCTGACGTTGAACTGTTTAAATCCCTTGGGGACACAGTTTATATGAAAGACTGCACAATAAATCAGTGTTACAGATTGCCCTTTCACAAACCAGGATGTCTCCAAATGAAAAAGTTTGAGCCCACTGCTCTGCTGTTCAGGTTCCTTTCACGGGTATCTGCAAGGTCATCGAGGAATGTACCTAGCACCTGTCACATGGATTCTTTCTTTCCCTCTCCGTTTCCCCAAGAGGGGAATTTGCATGGTGTTCATTGCATGAATGTATTAGATCCCATGTGACCTCTGCTGTGTCTGCTCTAGCAACATCAGGTTAGAAGAGGTCTGTCTTGCATGTGGAATGAAAGGTGATGTGCTTGATGAAGGTAGCCAGCAAGAATACTGCTGAATGGGAACAGCAATGGTAACCCTTCCTAATGGGGACACATTTTGGCACTTGGATTTTGTGTTCCTCTCTCTTACACTATTTCCATCCCTATCAGCAGCATTTGGCCCTGCTACACCTGGCTGCCTGTAGGGAATCTGGGACCAGTTGTACCACTGCCCATTCCTGGCCATCACTGTTTCTTTCATGCTAAGTATGCATGCTGGGTTTCCATACCAGTTGGCTTGTCACTTCTGATGTAAGATAGTGGCAATCTCCATCCCTGATGTTCTGGCAATGGTGCCCATCCCATTTCCAGGTGCCAGTTAGTGACCAGTAGGGTTCTGGAAATGGGGCATCACTTTTCATGGGATCAGAAAGTTGATGACTGGGGAAGCTGTGTGGGATGCTGCTGTTGTGCTCTTATGGACGGCTCAGCGCTCAGTGGCTTCGCTGCACCCACCGTGGAAAGCCACCCTCAGCACTACCCTCAGTGCGGTGAGTGTGCTCGGCCCTAGCAGCACCATGTGCTGGAGACTCTGTGCTCAGGCAGCTACAGGACAGCAGGCAGTGCATTTCAGTGACCGGACTGCTTCAAGCCAGGACCTCTGCTCATTGCTCCCTGTAACTCCTTGTATTTGGCTCCTAATCCCAGAGCAATGCTAGAACAAAACAGGCCTCTTTCTCCATTTCTTTTTGCCAGCGCCTTGCTCCAGTAGCCTGATGGAGATGCTAGAGCTCAGCCCGCTCTGTCAAAGCCAGGGTGTGTCAGGGAGGGTCAGGACACACCGCCTGGATTGCATCCTAGGTCACCAGGGGGAAGCCTGCACAGCCACAGCAGTAGCCAGGGCTCTGGCAGCAGGCCACAGCCTACCCCTCCCATGGGTTTGTAATGATGAGTTCCAGGCCCATGATGTGATGTCTAATTAGAAACCATCACATCTCCTATTTATTTGGGGTTTTAAAAATGAACTTAAAAATACAGTGATCCTTCATAGTCACCCCTGGCATGCCTACACTCACACTCACTCAGCTGCTGCCTCCCTGAATGGCTCCCACCCTTGCACTGATCCAAAGCCGGATGCCCCTCACCACACCCTGCCAGCCCTGCTACCGGGCAGGCTGTGTTAGTGCAGCCTACTCCAGCCCACGCTTCCAAAGGCATCTGTTACTTCCCTGCAGCCAAGGCCATTTTTAACAGGGCACATGAAGGGTTTGCATGCACCGTTCTCCTTTGCACTGCAGCTTCCCCACTTGGAAGTGTACTTAGCTGCCTCAGAAGCGTGAACTGGTACCACCCAAAGAGGCTGAAGACAGACTGACAGATGGAAACAAGATCAGTCCATAGGGGCCAGAGTAATCTGGGGTCACTGCTTTCACTTGCTTATGCTGCCAAGCTGGCCCTGAAGGGTTACCTGCCTGTTTTCCGGTCAGAGCCTGTGGCTCCACAGGACAGGGAAACCCTGGATGAACGTGCAAGTGACCCATGGTTTGGCATTGATGAGATTCCCAGCTCTGAAAGTTGGTTGTTTGATAGTGCTGGAAGTGCAGTTAGCTCCAACCTGAGATAGGTGCCTTCCTCACAGGATAGCAAACAAAGCCATTTAAAATAATATAAAAACCCTCAGGGCTGCCCTCCTTGCCCTCTGCCCCTTCCCCCAGCCACCACTGTGTTCCCACTTGGGGATCCCAGGAGGGAATGAAAGGGTGAGAGGGAAGCTGTGACAGGCTGGGTGTAGCTGGAAGAAACTGGATAATTCAGCGTGTGTTTTCCTGCGCACGCTGTGTGTGGTCCGTACCCTGTGCAGTAACAGTATCAGTCCCTCAGGAACTGACGCACAGCCTTGCTGGAAAGGAGACCTCGCAGGGCGGCTGGAATTTGTTTGCTGCTGGTGGTAAACAGTAATGTGCATGGCACTTGAGGGGGGCATATATATTTTGCATCTTCTTTCCCCCTCTCATTTTGAGTTCAGGACTGTTGGAGGGTGGGAGGGGAAGTTTTATTTCTTGTTCAGTTCCGCCCCCTTAAAGAATCTGACTTTTGTCAATAGATCTATTTTCTGCACAACAAGGCGGACTGGGGAGGAAGCAAACCTGCAAGTAAATTGCAGTGTTAGCGAAGTTGCAAACCACGGGGCAGAAATAACCTGACACACAGTAGGGAGGCTGTTCTGCCTAGAGCACAGGTCTCGTAGCAAGTGGCAGGTTTTCATGCTGGGGTAGGGCCGTGGGATGCAAAGTCCATTACCAGGTCCGAAGTTTGGGGAGAACTTTGGGAGACAGGTTTGGAACCAAAAGGTTGCAAGTCCATCTCCAGTCCCAGACCTTGCTTTGTTTTCAGCAGTGAGTCCAACAGAAGGAAGGACTCTGCCCCTGGTCTACCATGGCAGAACAATACAGCTGCAGCTAGCAAGAGCTTTTTCCTCACAATACGGAGGCAAAATAAGTGATCAGAATCATTTAACAAGCAGGCCAAATCCTTAGCCTGTGATTCACCCCACTGTGAGCCCCACTTGCCAAAGACTTTTTCCTTATGCTGGCCTAAATTCATCATTGCCTTGGAGTCCTTTTTACACCAAGGTCAGAGGAGGTAGATGTGCCCCTCAGGGTACCCATAGCATTTACTGCTGCTCTCCTGCATCACCTCTGCAAGAACCTTAGCACATAGGCTGTAGAGGGGTGCAGGGGCAGGCCAGTAAAGTGGGTGTAGCTAGGATGGACACACACATTGTCCATCCTAGCAACTAGCTGCAAAGAAGCTCCCACTTTCCCCCTGCGTTCCTAGGTAAATCTGGTTCTTTGTTTCCTATCAAGCTTTCCTATCATGTACTTTCAGTCTGCAGTGTCTAACAAACACATGGACAGATAAGAGCAAATTAAATCTCCAGGAGTAAGCACTGAGCTTGTGTGTGCATGTGTGTTCGTCTTCTGGAAAACACTACAGCAAGTCTACACAAAATGAACAAAATGGTAGCTGAACTCTGAAGAGTTGTTAGCAATATCAAGATGTAGACAAGAAAGCAGCAAGGCAACGAGGCTCTTAGCCACACCCTTGACATGGGTTGGCCCATGTAGACCCCCGATATGCTGGGACCGTTGAGTTTCACATAGACCTAGACCTATATTCTATGCCACATATTAGGCATGTATGCACACGAAGGTACCTAAGTGTTATTCTGTTCCATCCTGTTAATGCAAAAGGTGGTTGGGTTTTCCTTCTCCTCGCTGTTTTTTGTGACTCAGTCTCAAGCAGAAGATGATGATGTGTTGCAAAAGTACATTAGTGGATTGTCAGCATTTGAAGAGGGTGGAATAGACTGGTAATTAGGTGTGTAAATCCATTTAGACCCAATAGGTAGAATAGAATTCAGCCCCAGGTCTCCTGTGTGTGGCCTGGTTTGGGAATCCCAGCTGTGGGTGGATCCAGGAAGGAGGCTGGGGGGATGCAGCTACACACCATCCTGCTGTGCAGTTCACATGCAGGGAGCTCTTGCAGCTTGTCGGCATGTCAGTGCAGTTTCTGCCAGAGCTCCACATGTGCCCCGAGGTCCAAGCAGCTGATTGGCACAGGATCTGGCCAAACCTGCTTTCACACACTTTGAGCCCAGGCAGGAGCTGTGCTGATGCTCAGGGAGCTGTGAGCTCACCAGTGTACGTGCAACAGCACCATAGGGGGGGTGCAACCACACAGACAAACCCTCCCTGGATCCACCCCTGAGCCCAGGCCAGGTGAGTCAAAGTCCAGTGGTGTTTGCTGGAGGAGCTGCCTCCTCAGCCTGCTCTGTGCTGTTTTGGTTGTGGGAGTGCAGAAGTGGCTCAGGGCTGAGGCCACACTGATGTTTTCACCTGCATGGACTAGGCCTCTGGGGCAAGTATCTGTATGTATGCATGGCAATCTGAGATGCTATATGACAGGCCACGGAGGGATTGCTCATGAGGATCTTTACAGCCAGGTCCCCTCTCCCTTGGCCCTTGTATAACGTGTTTGGAGTCTGGCCCATCACCGGGATTAAGCATGAACACCTCATGCCCCCGGAAGCCGCGGGGAAATGGTTAGCTCCTGCTGGTGTTGGCACTGTTGGTGGTGGGAGCGTGGCAGCAGCAAGTGGGGAGCTCCCCTGCAGCTATCCCCATGAGTCATAGTTCCCCTGCTTCCCCCAGTCACAGTTCCTCTGTTTTCCCCTGGCCTGGAGGAAAAGGAAAAATATATGTGTGTGTAACCCATGCTGGCATCCTAAGGCTGGGCAATGCGCTGGATTTTGGGTCCTCAGGGTGAAAGTAGCCCTGGGAGTCCCTCAGGCAGACTACTGACTGAGGTGTCCTATGGAGAGGTGTGTCCCTCACCATCCAGGAATTCACTCTGAACCCAATGAACATGTTATTCTTTATTAGACACAACCAATCTATATACAAAACCCCCCCCCCCGCAAAATATAATAGCAATAGTTAGAGAACTAATAATTTAGATAAAATTTACAGCTACAAAACCAGGTGGATAATTCCAGCACACTGGATGGTCCCACTTGTGATAAACAACCTAAATAACTAAATTCACCTCATTATAACCATTTAAAACAGTTTCCTCCATAACGCAATT
Source organism: Alligator sinensis (assembly GCF_000455745.1). NCBI lineage: Eukaryota > Metazoa > Chordata > Crocodylia > Alligatoridae > Alligator > Alligator sinensis. Next base: position 397,276 of record NW_005842725.1, on the reverse strand, counting down.
GATTTCCTTCTGGTCACAAGTCCACTTTCCATAATACTAAATAGCAACACAACTCTAACTATGATCCACCACTAGATGGCGGAGGCGAGGCTTCTGCTGCTCCTGTAAAAGTGGGCTTTTTTAATCATTTCTGGTAACACAATGAAACAAGCTCAGAACAGCTCCTGCAGGCAGTAAGCTCCATTTGTTTCCTTTACTGGCAGATTGTTCTCTTAAGCAGTTTCCTTCTGAAAATACACTTACTGCAAACACTAGTGGTTAGGTGTGTCTCACACATCCATGCTGGGTTGTTTTCTCTCAGCCCACTTCCTCTCAGGGCTGTTTCTACCTCCCAGCACATCTAGCCACAGACAGGGGTTTCCCTCTGCAGGTCTCTGACTATGTGGCTTGAGCCTTCCCAGCTCGGATTTCACCCAGTGTCTCAGTCAGACACAACTCACAGCCTTTAAAGGCTCTGCTGTTTCTTCCAGCCCCAGCAAGCCTACCAGCCTTGCTTTTTCCCTGGCACCTGTGTCCGTGGTTGCACAGCTCCAAACCCAGTGGGGAATCAGCTTCTCACATGATGACACAGGCTCTCCCCCATCTTGGTACCTGCTTCCTGGGCAAGTTTCAGCTTGGTCTACCCTGGCTTAGGCTGAATCTACCCCCACCTCTCTCCAGGGCTAAAGTCTACTCCTCCTTTCCCTCCTGGGAGCTTCTCTTCTTCCTTTTTTCTTTTCCCTTCCTCAGCTTTTATGGCTCAGTAGCAACCAATTAGAGCCCCTGGTTTCCAGTGTGGGCTTTGGTCACAATTTAAATGCTCCAATGAGAAGCATGCACCATGCACTGCATACCCTCCTGTCTGGTAAAGCTTATTCACCCTCTGCAAAGTTGTGCTGCCCTTTTCTTGCAGAGCTCTTAAGCACAGCTCACCAACTTGGCTTGCAGTCAGGTGAGCTTTGCAGCTGTTACATATGTAATACCCACACACACTTGGATTGTGTATGGCAAAGTGTGTGCTTTTGATTGTTGTGTATTGTGTTTGTGTGTGTTTGTTTTATGTGGGCAAGATGGCCTCTGTTGTTCTGGCCATGTGCTCTCCACATGGAAAGCTGGGGCCTTGTATCTGGGCAAAATATATAAAATCCTCTGGCCTAATTGGCCAGGGGGAGCAAAGATTTTTCAGGTAGATTAGTGAACAGAAGGACTGGAGTGTGACACTCCCTGAGTGGACAAGGACAGGGTGATGTCATGAGGAGGGGTATAAGGGGAGCTAGGTTGGTTTGGGGAGGGACAGAAGCTACTAGGGGCTACTGAAGAGTGAATTTTCCTCCATTCCACAGACCAGAAGTTTTGGGGTGCATGCATGCTAGCAGGAGCCGCAGTCACTGCCCTAGGGGCACATGATTGCCCAGAGCCCTGCTGGGGGCAGGCTCAAGGCATAGTGAGGGAGCAGCAAGCCTAGGGAAGGGCAGGGTTTGAGGCAAGGAAGCCTAGTGCCCAGAGCAAGGCAGAGCTTCAGGGCCAGTGGGCCTGGAGCCCAGGATGGGCAAGATTGAATTTAGGCCTATTTATCCACCTCTAAAAACATGGGCCCAACCCACCAAGTCTCTCATTGGCTTCCTTTAGGTGGAAAGGCTGCAGGAAAAGGGGACAGCAGAGTTTGTGGGGCAAAGAATGAAAAAACAGTGATGGGAGTGATGGTCAGAGGTTCAAAACAAGTGTGCCAAGTGGGGATACAGAGCAGAGCACACAACTCAAACGAGTCCAAGGAACCAGTGGACAATGCCCAGTGATACTCTGCTCAGGGATGGGAGCGAATCAAGGCAAGGAAAGCATCCTGGGGACCCTGCCAGCCAGAGCCTCCTTCCTGGTCAGGCACACGGCCAGCTTGGTCAGGGCCAGGAGAGGGTTGAACAGGAGATCCTGGGCCTTGGTGGGGCTATGGATGAGGAGTGCATAAATCAAAAGATGCGGGGAATAGTACAGCCAGAACCTCAATAGAAGGGTCCAGAGGAGGAGGGGCAGGGGCTGCAGCCTGGTGCACTCCAGGTAGGCATATGCCAGGGTCTCCCTCTGCCCACAGAAGGGGCAAGTGTCGGGGTGTCTGTTAACCATGCCAGATGGATTGAATTTAGGGGCCAGAAGGCCTGCAGCCTGAGAAGGGCAAGGACTGGGGCTGGAGGGCTCAGCGCCTGAGAGGGGCAGAGACAGGAAGCTGGGAACCCTGAAGCTTGGTTTGGTGAGTGAGGTAGAGCTAGAAGGCTCGGTGAAAGGAAAGTGACAGAAGTCAAGAAGGGTGAAGCCCAACACAGGAACAAAAACAGGCTTGTTCAAAGACCCTCAGGCAGTCTCCCTTCTCATTTAGTTTAACATCAAAGACCTAGAGCCAGGGCAGGAATTGCATGGCCATCAGGGGGTGTTGCAGCCGCCCCTGTAGCAAGAACCTGCTACTGGGCCCCACAGGAGTGCGTACACAACCCCAAAGGGTTTGAGGCATATACCTGGCCATCAGTACTGTGCTATACAAGTACGCTGCAGTTATTGAAGCACTGAGCCTTAACAGCTGCCTGGGAGGCAGCCCCCATTCCACGGACCAGGAAGCTGTGGCCCCTGATGGGGGAAATGACACCCTCAGAAGTTGATATGAGCCAGTAACTGAACTCAGATCTCCAGAGGCCCGGTCTACTTCACCCCACACCTCCCTCATGGGATCGGTGGTGCTGGAGGGATACAAATAACAGCAATACTTAATACCAGTGCAAGCGGCACAGCCTTGCCTCCCCAGAACCTAATGGAAGGAAATAGGAAGTTCAATAAACATGCGATTGATGAGACGCATCTGGGAGGTAGGATGGTCCAGAGTGAGGGTGCTAGTCAGGGATTTGGGAGAGCTGGTTCTGATTCCTCTGCTCCAGCCCATACCTCCACTTATCCTCAATGTGCTTCAGTGTATGCCTATGGGCATCTACACACGGGCTCCGGGGGCAGGGTGCACAATTAGTTAGAGTGGCTCCAAGAGCCATTCTAATTAAAGTGCCTGCAGCGTCTCGTGTATCAGCATCCCCACGCTTTAAGATGGTGGGGGCGCTTGGACTAAAGCTCATTCGACACACTTCAAAGTGCCCCTGCCACCACTTTGAAGTGTGGGGAAGCTGATACATGAGACATGGAAGCTGCTGGAGTGCGCTAATTAGTAATTATTTGAGTCTGCTCTGACGCACTGTAATTATAGTATGTCGGAGCAGCATCCCTGCATGTAGATAGGCACCCTATGCTATTTCTATGACAGGCCCAGGAGCACTACTCTGACACCTGCTTTCCTAACTCTCATCTTTTCTGGTCTGCATGACATAACCCTAAGACGGGCAGCCTGAGAGCACTGTAGGGTCTCATTTTTGGGAGCTGGTGTGTGCAGAGCAGGGATGAGTGGGCGGGGAGTACTTCATGGTACCCACTGTCAAGAGACAGCAGTGCTACCTTAGCTCCTCAATCCTTATGTCAGCTTGCTCCATGTACTTCAAGGGGGGCTGGCTGGGACACAGGATGCCTCAATGCAGGGTTAGCCGGCAGACAGCCCCCACACTGAGGCACCTTGTGCCCCAGCCAGCCAGAGAGCAGCACGTGGAGACAGTGGAGCAGGCCGCCCAGGGTTGCCAGCTTTTCCATCTTCGCACACTGTGAAGCCCCTGCGCTGAAGCACCCTGCACCCCCGCCAGCTGCTCCCTGGCTGGCTGGGGCACAGTGTGCCTCGAGGTGAGGAGCAGGCAGCTCCTTGTGCCGGCTGCTCCCCTGTCTCTGTGTGCAAATCCTGGTAGCAAATTTTGCTCTAGCACTGCTAATTAGCAGCGCCATGCACAGCTTAACATGCAACACATGCAGTTTGTGGCGACACAAACCACATGTGCCTGCACATCAGGGTTGTGGCCCATAGAGTGCGGCTGGTCTCGTACTACAAGTGGGAGTAAATATGTCAAGCATGAACTATGTGTGCCCCCGGCAGCTGGGGGGGGAGGGGGGGCATGGCGGCAGCAGGAGTGAGGTGGCAGTGGTGGGAGCGTGGCGGCGGTAAACGGGAGTTCCCGCAGATGCCGCCGGTGCTGTCAGCAGCAGGGATGTGGGGGGCAAGCACCGACCGGGGTTGATGACCACCCGCAGACGCTGCCAGTGGGGATCGCTGACCACCCGCAGATGCCACTGGTGGTGTTGGGTCGGGGGGTGAGTGGTGACCGCCCACAGGCGCTGCCAACAATGTTGGCGGCGCCTTTTCATCGGGGGTGCACTGCCACATTCAGGGGGTGTACGTGTATCCGCATGCCCCCCTACGCATTGCCAATGATGTCAAGGATCATAAAGGGCTCAGGTAATGGAGGCTTTATGAAGTTATCTGACAGTCAAAGGTCCCAGCACTAGCTGAGCCTGGTCAAAACTTCAGGGGCTGGGAAGACATTCCCAGCCGCTTAAGGGAGCTCCCCCACTCTGGTGTTTTATAGCCTCTCACTTGTGATGTTAGTAAACTGCAATAATAAAAAGCAGCACAACCTGGAGAGTGTGTGGGCTGAAGGGAAAATTGGATCCAGTGCAGAGAGGCAGCCTCCTAATGAGGAACAGTTGTATGAGCCCAGGGTGTGCAGTGCCATCTTTCCTGAGGAATACTCCTCCAGGGTTCCTGCCGTTATTGCAGAGGAACAGTTGTATGAGCCCAGGGTGTGCAGTGCCATCTTTCCTGAGGAATACTCCTCCGGGCTCCCTGCCGTTATTGCACTGCTGGAGGGGCCCCCAGCTGCCAGGGCTACAGGGCCAGAGACCCAGGTCCGCAGCTCCCTGCCCCCTGCAGCAGTGCCCACAGCAGTGCCCTGCAGCAGTGCCCCCTGCAGCTGCTGCCCACAGGAGATAACGGCTGCTGCAGTGGAGCAGAGCATGGATCCCAGCTCCCTCCTGCTGTCTGCCGCCTGCCTGCTGCAAGCTCAGGGGCGTGGGGCCGGCTCCCCACCACTGTGCGCACTCCCAGGGAGACCCGTGCCTCCCAGATCTGGGCGTGGGGCAGGTGCAGGCTGTCTGCTACGGGCTTGGGCTCCTCGCACTGCTGCCCTCCCCCCAGGGCCTCCATGGCCCAGCAGGTTTGATCCAGTAGAGCAGGGCCACGTGGGGAAGCTCCTTGCTGTGAGCTCTGCACTGCCCCAGCAAGTGGCAGCAGCGAAAGGCACAACCCCGTGTGGCTGCCCCCACTGCTGCTGTGTGGGCAGGGGGCGTCTCACCAGGGTAACATAGAGCTCGCAGCAGCAAGGAGTTTCCCCATGTGGCCCTGCTCTGCCCTGTAGCACTGGGTTGCACCCACTGGGCTGTGGAGGCCCCAAGAGAGGTCAGTGGGGTGGGGAGTCCAAGCCCACAGCAGGCAGCCTGTGCCCACCCTTGCCCCACACACAGATCTGGGGGGCACAGGTCCCCCCCCGCCTCCCTGAAAGTGCGCGCAGTAGCAGGGAGCTAGCCCCCCGCCCCCTAGACGAGCTGCCCTCAGCCCCATCCCACTTTCTGCTGGGGCCCTGTGGCCATGCAGTTTAGCCCCGTGCCCCCTCAGCTGGGCAGCAGCCTCAGCCCTGTCCAACTCCTTCCCTCCCTATGGGAGCCCCAATTCCCCACCTCCCACTTACCTGCAGGTGCTGGTCTCCAGGGTGCCTGACCACCCTGATTGCCCCTGCCTGAATAGTGGACCTCCTGGATACTAAAAATCATGGACTAAATATAGACATTGGATTTATGACACCTGCCTGACAGCTAACTTCCCAGGTACTTCTCCGCTATTCATTCAGCAGGCAGCCTGTGCCCACCCTTGCCCCACACACAGATCTGGGGGGCACAGGTCCCCCCCCGCCTCCCTGAAAGTGCGCGCAGTAGCAGGGAGCTAGCCCCCCGCCCCCTAGACGAGCTGCCCTCAGCCCCATCCCACTTTCTGCTGGGGCCCTGTGGCCATGCAGTTTAGCCCCGTGCCCCCTCAGCTGGGCAGCAGCCTCAGCCCTGTCCAACTCCTTCCCTCCCTATGGGAGCCCCAATTCCCCACCTCCCACTTACCTGCAGGTGCTGGTCTCCAGGGTGCCTGACCACCCTGATTGCCCCTGCCTGAATAGTGGACCTCCTGGATACTAAAAATCATGGACTAAATATAGACATTGGATTTATGACACCTGCCTGACAGCTAACTTCCCAGGTACTTCTCCGCTATTCATTCCCCTTTTCTCTCCTCCTGACCCAGCCTGTCTCTCACCCATTGACTCCTCAGTCTACATTTTCACTGACTGCCTGTCTTGCATGCATACCAGCCCAGCCGCTGGCTTCTTTACTTTTCATTGCATCCTGGAAGAGCACACACCAGCTGCTGAAACTTCCTTAGCCTGATGAAGGGTTTTTGAACCTGAAAGCTTGCTTAAAAATTGTTCTCCAGCTATTTAAATTGGTCTAATAAAAGATATCAGATTCACCCAAAGAACCTTGTCTGCCTAAGCTCTGGAGTAATTCATATTTTGATGCTCTTCTGCAAGGCAGAATGAGTCAGTAAAGGCCCCACTTCTCTTTGCCCTATGTTCTATCTGAAAGCTATAGGTGCTGATGCTTACCTGGATGCCACAATTAAAGATCTTTTGGGGAGGGTCCTAGAGGGAGGGGGGAGAGAGCACAAGAACCAGGGACTGAATCCTGTTCTACCTATTAGTTATCTAAATGGCCCATATGAGTCTATTCCACTTTGTTTGAGTCCCTGCAAGTGGTTTGCTTTTGTAATGTGCTGTCATTTTTCCCTTACGACTTAAGAAAGCAGTGAAGAAGAGAAGGCTCCAGTTTTTCAGGGATTCAGGCAGGTTGGAATAGAATTGCACTACTGGCAGGAGAGTAGCCTATGTCCTCTTAGGTAAGTGGTAGGGTGGTCATCATAGAGGACAGGCCAATTGTCCTCTGTCCTATTGATACAAAACCGGATGCCTTTATGTCCCCTAGTTTTCTTGAAGAGTAGCAGAAAACCGAAATGTCCTCTATGATGGCCATCCTAATCAGTGATCTCCAACCTTTTTAAGTAGGAGATCACTTTTGGAATTTAAAAGCAACCCAAGATCTACTGCGCCACCTCTCCCCCCCGCCCAGCAGGTAAGTCTGTGGGGAGAGAAAGGGGGGACAGATTGAGGCAGAGGGAGAAAAAATTATTTGGGGCACGCCTACCCAGCAAGTAAGTCTGTGGGGGAAGGGGCAGGCAGGAGGGAAAAGGGCCTGGGGGGGGGGGCAGTTCAAGGCCCTGGCCCCAGCCCCATTCCCTGCCTCACTGCTGGGACCTCGATCTGCCCCCCACCAATGGCAATGAGGGAGGGAACGAGGCTGGAGCAGGGGCAGGCTTTGCAGCTGGGGCAGGGTGGGATGGAGCTGCGAGCAGCTCGCCTGGGGGTGTGGGGAGGGGGAGGCACACACCCCAGGAGGACATGGGGGATGCGTGCCCCTGGATCTGCATGCAGGGCGGGGCAGGGTGGGCTGCAGCTGTGGGTTGGGGCTGGGCTATTCCCGGGGGGGGGCCTGGGCCGTGCTGTGCTTGGGCTGGGTGGCAGCAGCAGCAGTGCTGGGAACAGGGCCACAGGGGGGCAGCAGCCTTCCAAAAATTCGCTGTAGCCCCCCCAACCCCTGCTCCCAGCACTGTCGCTGCCCACCCCGAGTGCAGCAGGGCTCAGCACCCCCCCTCCAGGAATAGCCCAGCCCGCAGCCCAGGAACAGCCCGGTACAGTCTTCCCCTCCCCCTGCCCACCCCCCCCAAGGGCATGGGGTCTGTGTGCCCAGGATCTGCACAGGGCGGGGCAGCTGGTGCTGTGGGCTGGGGCTGGGAGACTGCACCGGGTTGTTCCTGGCAGAGGCTGAGCCATGCTACAGTCGGGGGGGGTGGTCGTGGTGCTGGGAGCAGGGGTTGCGGGGACTACGGTGAATTTTTGGGTGGCTGCAGCTCCCCTGTAGCCCTGCTTCTAGCGCTGCCACCACTGCCTGGCCCAAGCGCAGCACAAGCCGTCCACCCTTCTGGGATCAGCCTGGCCGCAGCCTGCAGCTGCAGCCTTCCCTGCCCCGTGTGCAGATCCGGGCACATGCTACCCCCGTGCCCTCCTGGGTTGCATGCCTCCCCCTCCCCACGGCTCCATCCCGCCCTGCCGCAGCCGCAGGGTCTGCCACTATTCCAGCCCCATTCCCTCCCACACTGCTGCTGCAGCTGCTGCACCCCCAATCTGTGCGCGGTGGAGGAAACTGCCATTGAGGGCTGGGCTTTGCACCCTGAGCCCCACTGCAGCTGGTCCGAGAGTGGCCAGACGCCATGTGTGTCCCACTGGGGGGCTGTGCCATGCCTGCATGTGGCCAGCTGCAGCGGGGCTCGAGGCACAGCAGCAGCCACCTCCGCCACCCCTGCCCCAGGCAGAGATGGGGCACCTCCGCCACCTCTGCCCCAGGCAGAGATGGGGGGGGGACGTGCCCCCAGGGTCTCTGCTGGGGTGCGCCCAGTGGTGGGAGCCCCTCCCCTGATGGCCTCCCCAGGCTCCAATCCTCTCACAACCCAGCCAGGCTGGGCCCCACTTACCTTCTCCTGCTCCTGGCTGGGCCTCACTGACCCTCCCTCACCGTGGGGGCATCGATCTAGCCCCTGTCCCTTCTCATCCACAGACTGACCTGCTGGGCCGGAGGGTGGTGGGTGTTCGCGCATGCATCCATGCGCCCAGCACCCCCAACTCAGGATAGACTAAAAGAGGCTACCTGATTGACCGGTTGGGGACCACTGTCTTAGATACACCACAGGGAGAAGAGCATCTGGCACTCAGTGTCCAAACTTTTGAGCAAGTGATGAATAAGGGAGAAAGAAATGCCTGAGAAAATGGACCAATTTATTGAACATGAGACAAATGCAAGCAGGTTATGTCACCCCAGGCTGAAGCCAGACAAGTCTAAATTAGCTCTGGGTGGCTGTGGCTTACAGAGCTTCTCCAAGATAAACAGTTCTCACCGAGTCCCAGAATGGCAAAAGCTTTTATGGAAACTTCCAAACCAACACTCCTGCCTCTGTTTGGAGCAGTCAGTGGCCTGCAGTAATTAGACTCTCATTATAGATTGAGCCCAGGTGATTGGGTACAATGACAGGCTTCGTAGCAGACATTGCTGCATGTAATTAGGCAGCTCCATTGCTGGCAGGCTTCCTGAGCAGCTCTGCTGAATGGAGCAGGCCATTCTTCTAGTCCGGCCAGACGTGGAGACTGAGAAGGTGCTACCTGCATAATATTCCATGGATCGCATATCACGTGCCAGATTAGGTGACTCAGGGAAGCTTGGTGACAGGACACAGCATGTATCATTTTCAGTTCAGCTTAAATCAGAGTGCTGTTATACTGCACAAAGTGCTCTACAGCTCCCAGCAGGCTCCATGGCTATAGGCTTGATTCTGTGTTCCCTGAAGTTACTGGCAAAGCTCCTTTTTCTGGTGGTGGCACAGGATCAGCTCCTGGATTGGTAACACTTGGTCCTAACTAGAGCTACAGGAACAGTCAGTATTAAATCAGGGAGCCACAAAGCCAGTAGGGCCCTGGGTGACATGGCAAACACATTCCAATACAAAAGAAACAGTGCTGTGTATCACTGCCTGTGCTGCATTAGCATCACTGCATGCATTGTAAAACTCATGATTGCAGGAAAACACCTTAAGAATGTTTTTCACTGCAACCTGCAGGCCTTCCACTGCAAGCTGAAGAGACACCTCTGGCTCAGGAGCCACAGTTCTGGCTCAAAGGGAAAAGGCAAAGGAAGCATTATGCAAATAAGAAGGAATAACAGAGCTGAAGGTACTGTCAGCGGAAGGCAGATTCACAGAGCGGTTTGGGGGCAGGTGTAGACAAAATGGGGGCCCTAAATTGGAGTGGTGTGTTTTTAAAAACACCGCTTCAATTTAGGGCCCTTTACACCCCTGTGTCATGCACACATCCTGCTGACTTATCTGCCTCTCCGGCGGCAGGGAAAGGATTGTGAGCTGCCGGCAGGTGGAATGGTCCCTGGACTGCGGTGGGGTGCGGAGGGGGGGCTGGTGCTTCCCTCTGCGGCAGCAGTGGCCCCCCTTCAGGCGGCACCCACCCAGAAACACCCGGGCAGTCCCGGGGGCGGCACTGCAGCCACAGAGAAAAGCACCAGGCTCCCATGCAGCTCAGGCAAATAAGCAGGCTCTGGGGGGTGGGGAAATATCAGGCTCGCCACTTTTCTTGGGCAGGGCCTGTTTTGCCAGGCTGCCTGCAGGGCTTCCTGCAAAGCCCCATAGCTGCATGGAGCGCAGTGCTTTGCTCCACAGCTGGAGGGGCAGCAAACTAAAAGTCCTCAGAGCCAGGGTCATGCCAGTAAGTGGGGCCAGCTGGGGCTAATAAACCTGCCTGCCATAAGTCCTGAAAGAGGGGAGAGAATTGTCCTCTTGATTGCAAACTCAGTAGGCGACTAAGGACCCTTACCCATAGATCCTATTTCCTCATGTTAGGGGTGAAGCATGACCATTTGTTGGGTGCATCTACGGCTGCTATGGAACAGGCAACAGAAGGTCAAGCTAGAACTGCTCACCACCATTATATTTGCTGCTCTATGCACCAGACTGCCTGGCAAATTCCCTCACCACTTCCTAAACAGATAGATGCAGGCCTCAGCCATCAGCCCCCTAAGATGATTATCATAGTTAATGAACAGACAGTACTTGTGTAGCATCTGTTCGTCCAAACTAAGCCACATTTGGTATGGGCAGACAAATGTGAAGCAGTTCAAATCCTCCTCTACTTTGGAGTGCTTTAGTATAGAGCTAAAGTGTTTCATAATGTCCTGACGCTGGTGCTGCTGAGGTGCTCCACAGCTAGGGGATAGGTGAGTAGGTATCCCAGCAGATCTCTCAGCTTCTTGGCCATGATCCCCTAGAAGCTTCTGAGGGCAGCCAAGAAGCAATAGAAGAGTTGATCCCCCAGGCCTGGTCAGGTGCCTCCCAGTGTGGTGGGCCTGTGGGAGGTGTTAAGGATGATGGCCCAAAAGAGAGGCCAAGAGGAGGTTCAGGATTGTTCCTGAACACTGAGACTAGGGCCTGCGCTTAGTACGGCTGAAGTGATAACAGGAAGGCTTGGGTATAGGAGAGTGGAGGCTGTGCCTAGAAGACAGGCAGAAGGGCCATGGGGACCCATCTGTGTCAAGAAAATTTGTGCCTGTGGGAGTTCCATCAGCATGCCCATGGGCTGCCTTGCCATGTCAGCTGTCTTGTTGATGGCCTCAGCATTCCTCTGCCCAACACTTAATCCCAATGCTGACCTCTTCCCCAGGTCAGCATACCTATTTTAGGGCCACTCTGTCCTGAAGCCCCTCCTCTGCTGCAACAGCTCTTCTGTCTGAGGATACCACCAGGCCTGCAAGAATTTCCTCCTTGCTTTTCCTCTTCCACCTCCTCCTTCCACCCTGGCTGTTCTTTGAGCTGCTCTCTTGGCCTTTGTCCTGAGGCCCCCAACAGCAACACCACTGGGGGTAGCAGTGGCTGCAGGTGTTGCCCCTGGAATGACAATGAGCAGACAAGCAAATGTTGTTAAAGGTACATGACTTGGTGATAACTGATGGGCTCCCAGACAATCTCACCTTCCATCTTGGGAGCTTCTTCCTTAGCCCCCAGTCTGTCTGTCCCTTGCAGGCAAACAGGATAACTCCAGGTGGAGGGTCAGCCTGGGGAAGGCACCCCTCTCCTGGGCTGCCACAGGACTCTTCTCTGAAATGTTGAGGTGGTGGGTTGGGCGGCGAGGTTGGGGGTGGTCCGAACACTCTCTGGAACTTACCAACCAACTCCCTATCGCACTCTGCTGGAGGGTATAAACCGACCTTGAAGCACTTCACTGTGAAGTACTATTGATTTGCTGATTTGTAGTGCTTCATCACTGTGCGCTGACTTCTCCCTCTTTTTCTCTCTGCATACCCCTAGTGAGTTATATATAATGCACCTGGGGTCTGGTTGAAATCTGTGAGCCAGTAGAAGGCAGCAGCAGCGAATGTGTGATATGTAGGATGCAGAAGAGCAGACCTAAGGAGCTAAGCTGATGTGATGGGACTAGCAGGGACATGGCTGAGTGAGCTAAGAAGGTCTTATGTTTCCAACAAGTGATGTGAATGAATCTAGCCCCATGTGGGTCTCTGCTGTGGTTAGGCCTCACAGGCTGATGCTCTCCCATATCTCAGTATCAGCATCATGGAAGACTCTGACCTGGCCCTTGGCAATCCCAGGCACTGTTTACTGCAGAGTCTGATGAATGCTCAGCTGATGAGTTTTCTCTTTTTTACTGCTTGTAAGGCCTGGATGAAAGTTAAAACCACTGGCCATCCCAGTCATGAATAAAAGACACATAACGTCATGAATAAAAGATAGCTAACCGTGATCCTCTTTCTGTGCACTAAAATGCAGCCCATCGAAATCTTATTTCGGTTTCTGAAACTGAGCACTTTCTTCTCTGTCACTGGCATACCTCATCACTTTGCCAAACCCTGCCCACAAACTGAGCTCAGAAATCTCCTTGCAGCCATGGTCAAACCAGCAAGCTAGTGCAGGCAAGCACTCCTTCACTTGGCCTGTCAGGGTCACTTACAGCTGGAGAAATTTGCCTTGTAACTCCCGAAATAAAAGCACTGATAGGTTTACATGGGAAAGGGAAACTGGCACTTATGTTTCAGGGTTTGACTGTTCCTGCTACAGTGTCAGAAAGCAAGCTTCCCTCCTGTTCAGCTCTGCATAAATGGCTAGATGCTTTATAGTAGGCCTGTGCAAACAGGGAAATATTTGATTCGGATTCGGCCGATTCAGAGCACAGTGATGCAATTCAGAGATTTGGATCACTGTCCTGAATCAATTTGGCCGACTCGGCTTTGGAAGATTTGGCACTTGTTTGGAGAGATTTGGTGATTCGGATGGGCCAAGGAGAGGCAGGCACAGCCGGACAGTTGTAACTGTCTCTCCCCAGGCAGGGGGAGTCACAGGGGGAGCCCCCATGGCTGCCCCGCCCCGCCCCAAGCCCCTCACCTGCCCAGCCCAGCCTCCCGGCACTTAAAAAATAAAAAAACAAAAAGTCCCACACTCACTGGCTGCAGGAGCAGCGATCAGGGCCTCTGGGCACTGGTGACAGAGCCCCACTGCGCAGCACGGGGCAGTGGGGATCACCCCCCCTTCCTGGCACCCACACGGCAGCTGCTTCATGGCATGGGTGCAGCACGGCTCGGCAGGGCACCACACACACTGTCTGGGAGCTGGGGCCACTGGGGCTGAGCGGTGCCAGGCTCCAGCTGACATGTGGAGCTGCCCCAGCGCCATTTGTACCTGTCTCCCCCCGGGCGGGGGGAGTCACAGGGGGAGCCCCCATGGCTGCCCTGCCCAGCCCCATCCCCATCCCCTGCCCAGCCCAGCCTCCCGGCACTTAAAAAATAAAAAAACAAAAAGTCCCACACTCACTGGCTGCAGGAGCAGCGATCAGGGCCTCTGGGCACTGGTGACAGAGCCCCACTGCGCAGCACGGGGCAGTGGGGATCACCCCCCCTTCCTGGCACCCACACGGCAGCTGCTTCATGGCATGGGTGCAGCACGGCTCGGCAGGGCACCACACACACTGTCTGGGAGCTGGGGCCACTGGGGCTGAGCGGTGCCAGCCCGGGTCCAGCTGACATGTGGAGCTGCCCCAGCTCCCAGGCAAATTGAACCGGGGGCTGGGGAATTGAACCAGGACCCGGTGAATCAAACATGGAGCTGGGGAACCATACTGGTTCAATTCCCCAGCTCCCAGCTCGATTCCCCAGCTCCTGGTTCGATTCGCCTGGGAGCTGGGGTGGCTCCACATGTCAGCCAGAGCCTGGCACTGCTCAGCTCCAGCGGCCCCAGCTCCCAGGCAGTGCATGGTGTCCTGCTGAGCTGTGCTGCACCCACACCATAGGGCAGATGCCAAATGTGGGGGGGCGATCCCTGCTGCCCCCCACGCTGTGCAGGGGGACTCTGCTACGAGCCCTCAGAGGCCCTAATCCCTGCTGCTGAGCCACTGAGTGAGGAGCTTTTTCTTTTTCTTTTTTTTTAAGTGCCGAGAGGCTGGGCCGGGTCGGGGATGTTGTCCCAGCCCCAATCCTTCCCTCCCCCATGCCACTTCCCTCCCCCCCAATCCCAACAGACTTACCAGCTGGAGACAGCTGTCAGCTGCCTGTTTAGTCTATGGCCAAATCTCCGAATTGGCCAAATCTTTTTCTGAAGTTTTTCTGAATCAATTTGGATGCTTCAGATAGATTCAGAGCTTTTACTTGGTCTCCTGATTTGATTTGGATTCGAAGATTCGGTCCCCGAATCGGGCTGAATCTCCTCTGAATCGAATCGGCTACCGAAGCTTCACACAGCCCTACTTTATAGGTCTGAGGAGGGGAGACCTGGCTTCCCATGAAGCCCTGGGATGAGAGCAAGAAGCTGGATAGACTTCTGCACCTTTATAGCATTGCAGGTTAAAGGGGCTATTTCTGCAACACCAGCTGTATAGTGATGTAACAGCACCACTATGGCTGCTGCATCTACCACTTGGGGGAGGTAAAATTAGAAGGACCTGGGCATTTTCTAAAGGCCCAACATGGGCCCAGTGCCCTGTACAGTGTACAGCAACACACCTGGAGAAAAGGCTAGGATGGGACTTGGCTTTACAGTCTCTCAGTGTCCATGCACAGGACTTGCTGCTGACTGAATTCAAACTAATTGTAACAATGGCTCCCTGCAGGGCACTGAACCATAGGCTGGGTCTCCTGGGTCTGACCCACTTGCCCATTTTCAAAGGTGAGGATGATTCCCTCACTTCTGTTCTTCAGTTTGGCACTGGGAAAGAATGTGGAAAAGGTCACCCACTGAGCCAGGTCAGCCCCAGGCACTGGACAAACATGGAGACCTTGGCTCCAGCTCCTTGAACATGATACAAGTGCCCAGCCACACAGCCAGAAGAGGTGCATGGGGCTTTTAGCCTGAAAAAAACAGGCAGGGATTTTGAGGCCCTTTTTTAGATATGCCTAAACAATAGTGGCCCCAGTTTCTCTAGCTGCTCTCAGAGCTCACTGCTTTTCCTGAGGACCCGCTTTACTCGCAGACCTATGAACGGCATTAAGTTATTCTGGTGATTGCTGGGGTACCTGAGCTTCCATCAGTAATGGATCAGAGAGCACGTCCTGGTACAAGGCAAGCTGAACAGGGAGAGCAGAGCAGGGAGAGCAGTGGGAGTGGGGAGGGGATCTTGGGGAATGGCCTCCTGATCAATGCTCAAAGATTCACATGGGAAAGATCAGCTGCCTGACCCTGGAGCTCTTGCAAGTAGATGAGGCAGCCATGCCACAGAGACCCACCTAAGAAGGCTGGGACAAGAGGGGGCAGTCCTGCCCTCCAAGCCACAACAAATGCCAGAGCTTGTTCGTGGAGAGGGTTATCCATTGTTTGTTCTGGGTCTGTGATAACAGGAGGCTTCAAACAAAAACCTCAAGCTACCATCCATAATTTATAGGGAGGACAGTGATCCCCACAGCTTTGGGCCCCAGACCAGATGAATCAGGGCCCAGATCTATCCCAGGTGACTTATTTTCAATTCAGATTTCCAGGGACATGAGACAGCAGGCCAAGAAGCAGGGGTGGTGACTCAGGGTTTCAAATATTTCTGTGAAGAGGCTCCTACATAAAAGATCAAGAAAATGCGATTAAGGCAGAGAAAGGGTATGAATTATTGAAGATTAATCAGGAACCATTCAGAGTAACCTGAGACTGAGCAGTGCTCAATTTAGGTGGATGGGAGATTGAAACGGAAGACAGAGGAGCCCTGCTTCCACACCACAGAGATTATACAGGGTTTCAGAGCAACCAGGAGGAGAAAAGCAGCAGCAGGGCTGGTGGGAAGAGAGATTTGCAACCACAAAGGGCATTAGTGGGCAAAAGTCCACTCTCTCTATCTTGGCTTCCTTGCTGCTTTCCCAGGAGTGACATGGAGCAATGGATTATGGATTGGCAAGAAATGCACAATTTAGAAACCTGCTGAGAATACTATGCCTTCTCCCAACCATAGCTCATGGTGAGTAGCATGCTGTGGCTCAGCCAAGTCTCTCGCAATCCTGTGACAGTGCAGGGGAAGGGACTTGATGCTGCACTGGCTCTTTTCTAGCTCTGGCAGTCTGGGCTCCACTTCCCATGCCCCATGTCAGTGCCGAGTGATCAGAGAGTGGCTCAGTTCTGACTTGGCAGCGCATTGCGCAGGTTTCAATGACAGCACAAAGTAGAGGGTAACTGTGATGCTGGCCTGACAAACCCCAGCTCCCATGGAGCATGTGAAGGACCTGTTCTGAATGCATATGTCCCAGAAATACTGTAGTTTCTGCCAATCCTAGGTCTAGTCTTGCTTAGTGAGCTAGTACAGAGGAATGATCCATGCTTCAGATCCTTAGACCTTTGTGGTTTGGCATAAGATGCTGGTTGAATAGTCCTTGGAAATGAAGTCCTGTGTGAAATGCTGTGCTGTTCTGTGCTATGCTGTGGCCAGCAGGGCAAACAACATGTTTAACCATTGCATCTCATGCAAAACTAAGGAAGTGTTACTCCCACTGTACTCCACACTGGTGAGACCGCAGTTGGAGTACTGCGTCCAGTTCTGGGTGGCTCGCTTCAACGAGGATGTGGAAAAACTTGAGAGGG
This sequence comes from Alligator sinensis, assembly GCF_000455745.1. NCBI lineage: Eukaryota > Metazoa > Chordata > Crocodylia > Alligatoridae > Alligator > Alligator sinensis. The sequence continues at coordinate 380,571 of NW_005842725.1, read as the reverse complement.
TCCAGAGAAGAGCCACCCTTTTGATCAGGGACTTGCAAGAAAAGCCATACAAGGAGAAGCTGAGGGACTCGGGCCTCTTCAGCTTACAGAAGAGAAGGGTGAGAGGGGACTTGGTAGCAGCTTACTGTTACATCGGGGAATACATCAAGAACTCGGTGAACAGCTGTTCACCAGGGCACCCCTGGGGCAGTGGCTACAAACTCCTGGAAGGCCACTTCAGGCTCAATTCGAGGAAAAACTCCTTCACAGTCAGGGTGTCCAGACTGTGGAATAAACTCCCTCCAGAGGTGGTGCAGTCACCTACCCTGGACATCTTCAAAAGGAGACTGGACAGTCACCTCGCTGGAGTCACTTGACCTCATTTGTCTTTTCCTGCCTTGTGCAGGAGGATTGGACCCGACGATCTACAAGGTCCTTTCCAGTCCCTAACAATCTATGAATCTGTGAATGTATAGAACAAAGACAGAGCCCCCATCCTGGAGACTAGAGCTAGGGTTCAGATTGACCTAGACAAATTGGAGGATTGGGCCACAAGAAATCTCATGAGGTTCAACAAGAGCAAGTGCAAAGTCATGCACTTAGGACAGAACAATCCCATGCAGCAGTACTGGCTGGGGGCTTTTCTGCAGAGCTCTGCAGAAAAGGACCTGGGGGTTACAGTGGACAATAAGCTGGATATGAGCCAGTAGTGTGACCTTGTTGCCAAGAAGGCTAATGGCATACTGGTCTGCATTGGTAGAAGTGTTGCCAGTAGGTTAAGGGAAGTGATTGTTCCTCTCTATTCAGCACTGGTGAGGCCACATCTGGAGTACTGTGTTCAGTTTTGGGTACCCCACTACAGAAAGGATGTGGACAAATTGGAGAGTCCAGTGAAGGGCAACAAAAACAGTTAGAGGGCTGGGGGACATGACTTATGTGGACAGGCTGAGGGAACTGGACTTATTTAGTCTAGAGAAAAGAAGACTTGGGAGGGAGGGGATTTAACAGCAGCCTTGAACTACCTGAAGCGGGTTTCGAAAGAGGATGGAGCTAGACTGCTTTTAGTGGTGGCAGATGACACAACAAGGAGCAATGGTCTCAAGTTGCAGCAAGGGGAGTTTAGGTTGTATATTAGGAAGAATTTTCTCACTAGGAGGGTAGTAAAACACTGGAACAGGTTACCCAGAGAGATGGTGGAAACTCCATCCTTGGATGTTTTCAAAACCCAGCTAGACAAAGCTTTGGTTGGGATGATCTAGTTGGGGTTGGTCCTGCTTTGAGCAGGGGGTTGGACTAGATGTGACCTCCTGAGGTCCCTTCCAGCCCTGATTTTCTATGATTCTCTCGATGCTGCGTTCTGCTGGGTTGAGATTGGAGCCCATTCCCTCTGCTCTCAGCTCCACTGCTGATCCTGCCATATGTGTTGTGGTTTTGTGATGTCAGGACCAATCCCTGAGGAATCTTGTGGAAATACCACTTGCCTGAGCCTTTCAGAGAGTCTGTTCCAAGGAGCCGGCTACCATGATGGCCAAAGTGGAGGGATCACTTCTTTAATTGTAAAAGATACATCCTGGCTGCATCTACACAAGACACTAACTGCACAGCAACCCGTGACTACCGCGCAGTAGTGTCGCGTGGCAGAGAGCATGACATGATGTTACTGCTCAGGAGTTTGGGGCTACTGCACAGTCAGCATCACAAAAAAGCCGTTCGCTGGTGCTATTGGCAGCAACAATCATTCCAGTTGCTGCACAGTCATTTAGTACTTGTTTGTACAAGTACTAAATGATTGTGGAGTAACAACTGCACAGTCAGCATCTCGTGTAGACATGGCCCCTGTTCCCCAAGAAGGTTTAAGACTCGTGTAATTCAGCAAATTATCAACAGGGCAAAAACATTATTTGTTAGGCTGTTTTCTGAAGCAAAGACAAAGCAAAGATGTTCAGGGCTGTAATGAAGGGCCCTTGAAAAGAAAGAACAACATGTAGCTGAAGAAGTTGTAGACCTATGTTCTAGCTCCAGGCCATCTTTTGTTTTGTTTCACAAATGACAAATAATGAAAGGTTTAACATGGCAGGCAACTAGCATGAATAGCGGGGCTAGAACAGGGCAGAAACAGGGTTATTTTGCGAGTTGGCACTTTGATTTGAAGCCTTCCAGTGCTCCATTGGATTCCACTCTTCTCCCGGCTGGAACGGCCCGCATGACTGGACTCTGTCCTGGTTACACTAGAGACAGGGGTTCGGTTTTATGGAGTCCTGGGCTGACACCGACTGGCCATTCCTCTGTATCTCAAGGACCCTTATAAAATTAAATCAGGCTACCTGATACCCTGTGAGGCAGGTGAAGGATCTAGAGAGATCTAGAACACCCTTCCTGTTCTGCAGGAGTTTCCAAGAGTTCAGGTTTCCTATTTTGCATGAAGACAAACCTAAGACCTTTGGAAGACTTTCTTGTGGATGAGAGATACCAGCCATTGCCTATTCCAGAAGGGTCCATAGCCAGTGGTATGGGTGCTTCCCTAGCTTGTGGGAGTCCTACATCCAAGTCCCTGCTGGGTCACTGTATTTTAACTCTTCTGCGCTTAGACTGTAAAGTTGGAGCTGCTCCACTTCATAGTAATATTTAATTATTCAGTAAAGTAGGGCCTTGAAACTGGGTCTCCCACATCCCAGGGGGATTCCCTAACCAGTGGGTGGTATCCACCCTCTTCTGTCTCTGCCCCAATTGACTATTTAATTATTGATGCAAAGGAAGATATCTCAGAGGAGAAGCACCCTCAGAATAGCACAGTGGTGAAGGCCCACCCCTCACAGAGCAGAGAGGGGATCCTGGGTGTCTCATCCTCCAGGTAAACGTCTTGGCTACTGGCTGGACTGGGGTGGATGACAGTCTGTTTCTCTGAGGGCCTTGTTATGCAGTACTTTTAGGTGGCTTCTGGACCTTTGAACCCTTTGATTGGCTGCACATTAACACCTTTTAAATGACTTAAAGCACCTGCTATTAGGCTTAACATTATGCCACTCCAGGGCAGGATTATCTCTAATTTTGCTCTTGTTCCATTAACTTGTGGCCAGTCTCCACAGTTTTTCTGCCCAAGTTGAAGTCCTCCAGCATCCCAGGAGGCAGTGGGTGAGCAAGGATGGTGGGGCACAGTGGGTTGTGCACAGCACCTCACCTCCTAGGGATGTCTGGCAGAGGAAATACCACAGCCCAGGAGCACCTGGCACCATGGTGCCTCCCACTGCCACTCTCACCAGTTGTGCTCTTGGCTTTGCTCCCACTGGGAGGAAAGTGAGCCAGTTTGAATGGGGTGGGGTATCGCCTCTCTGCCACTGCTCACACTAGCTCTGCTCCCAGCAGAAGCAGAGGGAGCTGATCTGAGCCAGGGGGCAATGCCTGCCCACTGCCACACATACTGGCTCGCCCCAGACCCTGCTCAGACTGGCTCCCTCTGCTCCCAGTGGGAGCAGAGCCAGTGTGAGCGGCAGTGGGGAGGTGGTGCCCCCCTGCTCACACTGGCTTGCTCTGCTCCCAGCAGGTGCAGAGCCGGTCCAAGCAGTGGTGGGAGGCACCGCAGCTGCCAGGCACTCCAGGGCAGCAGCACTTGCTCTGCCTGGTGGGAGCAGCAAGTATGTCCTTCCCCTAGCTCTTCGTCCTGCCCCTGCTCACCAAGCCTCTAGTGTCAAGTCACAGTGGTGCAGGTGAGGTGGCAGCATTGGTGACGAGTAGGGAGCGCATGCGGGTGCACATGCAACCCCTGAGATTGTAATGGGCACCAGTGGCCAGGACCACTGTCCCTGTGTCATGGTGGTCCATGCCTTCAAACCTTAATGTTAAAATGACCTGGCTGTTAGAGGTGTGGGATACTGTCAGCTCCCATTAAAGAAGATGGGAGCCCTGCAGGGGTAAAGAATCTCACCAAAGAACGTAACCCGCTGAGTCTCTCAGAGGCACTTAAGGAGCGTGAGGGATGTTTGCAGCCATTATATTTTCTTCCAATGTGTACTGATCACCAAATACCAGCTGGGCTCTACTGGTTTGTGCTGGAGCATCACAGCCTGCATGCAGTGCCCTGGACTGCTCTGAGCTGTGATTCGAACTACAAGGTTCTACTTAATCTCCTGAAATCAAGAGCCAGCCCCACTGGCTGGGGCACTGCCCTGAGATGTGAGAGATGTAGTTTCAAGGCCCTGCTCCAGTGACTAGCTAAATATTTCTATGAAGTGGCATTCTCCTGCCCTTTGCATCTTACTCCTGTGATTTTACAATGAGTCTCACCCACAACAGCTGGTGTGTTGGCTCTGATTGCTGGGGCCCTGTGATTTTGTGAAAAATCTCAGTTTACATTTCAAAGAAACCTTTTGGTCTGCTGCTTGCAAACAAAAGCTTGAAAAGGTGACACCAAAAGGCATGTGCACAAATAACATATACTCAATATTTTAAAATCTGCTGAGGTTGGGCCACCATGATCTTCTGGTGTCTTACTCATGATATTTGGAACCCCACATGGATAACGCTGCCGGGCATATGAACAGCGCCCCACTCTGATTCCATAGTGCTGTACACTGAGCTTGTGTTGGTGTATATGGGTGTACATCATGCAGGGCCAGGGTGAATGAGACACCAGACTGGCAAAAGAAGTCTGTGAAGCCAGCCCTGACAATGGGCTTCTCATTAGGACCAGCATAAGATTATTGGTGATAATCCATTTCAGGTTATCAGTATCAGAGAAACACATGGAAACATGCACCAGGAAAAAACCTGAAATTGAAGTGAAATACCCAGGAGCGGTATTTTCTTGAGGGCAGCAAGGGACTCCCAGCTGTAGTACTGTGGGAAGTCAAGAACAGGAAGGAGTTTTACCTGCAAGTCCAAAGCATGTGAGAATGCTGCTGCACCAGATGTTCAACTGGGAACTTTCTAGCTCACATGCTGGGTCAGACTGGCAGGGCAGTCAGGCTCTTAGCCATAGGGACTCTCCCCTGGGGAACTTAGCAGGGAGGGAACTGCTTATCTACTGACTTGTGCATGTACCAGAAAAACACAGCTTTGATATTAAGGAACACACCATTTAAATTCTGTGCCTTTGAAAACCTACTGAAAACACCTCCCATGACCAAAATACCTCCCACAATGCAACTCTCCCAATACAAGGAAAGTATTATGATCCCATCTATACAAAGGGGAAAAACCGAGGCCCAGAGAAGCCCAATGACTTCCCCACAAATAAGTCTAGGTCCAAATAAAGAATTTAACCCATGTCATAGGCTAGTACCATAACCACTGTGCCAGTGATTCTCAGGTAGGATGATGTTATACCTCGGAGTGCTTTGAGATTTTTACAGGGGTGCCATGAGATGCCATGTAACGTTAGCACGGTTAGGTGTGCAAGCATGATTCACAAGAATAAACCCCACATGTTAAAAAATTCTGCCCTGCTGTGGTCTTTCTGAGTTCTTTGCAAAAGAAAAATTGCTCTATTACTTTTCCATAATCATAATAAAAGGGAGTGCTATAAATCTAAAAAGGTTGAGAAGCATTATACTATACTGTGCTTTTTCTCTTGTCCACCCCTAGCTCAGCTGCTCCACCCTGGTGATGCAAAGTATGAAGAGCAGATGGTCAAAGGAGTCCATGGCCTTTCCGTACAGCTGGCGTGTGGCGACGTGGTCTCACCCATGGTCGTTTTCTGGAGCTTCACCAAGCAGGGCTCACTCATTCCCAGGGCTGTTGCTATCAGCAATGGGATAGAATCCAAGGTAGAGAAGGCTTCTGTGGTCCTGGGGCAGGTGAGCCTGAGAAATGGCACCCTGGAGGTGAGGGACCTGCAGACAGCTGCTGAAGGGCACTTCATGTGCCAAGCCATGTATGAGGAAGAAGAAGAGATCAGAGTTGGCTACTTCTACATAGAGCTGGTGGTTTTGGGTAAGTGATGTGGAGACAGCATCCTCTCTGATCCTGCTTGGACCAATAAGTAGAGGCCCCAGTCAGTCACCAACCAAACCATTAATCACATTGGGCTTCCTTCTATAGTGTTGTGTTCTGATCCCAACAGCCTCATCCTTTGGAAGTGAAGTAGCATCCCCATGGTGCAGACAGGCAAACTGAGGCTGTGGGAGGGGAAGTAGCTCATGCACGGTTTCAGAGTGGTCAAGACAGGAACAGATTCTGGACTCCAGTTCCTAGTCATCTCCTTCAACTGCCTCACACAGCATCCCCACTTGTCTGTCCCTCATATACTTCTCTGGATCCATGCTGCACCTAACAGTGATGGTTTCTTGAAAAAAGTCAGAGATAGAGAAGTGTCATAAGGTCCCAGGTGTCTCAACTGCATTCTTCAGTCTCATTTTCAACACCTCCGAAAACAGAGCTTGCACTGCTGCTTTCTGGAGACTGCTCTCTTAGGTACTCTTAGGGGGTGAAAACTGCAGGGATGATAGCCCCTGCTGAGGCCACAAAGCCTGCCAAGTGTCAAAGTCCTTGCATAATAGTAAAAGTCATTGCATAATAGGTCTGTGCGAGTAGGGAACTATTCAATTCGGATTTGGATTCAGCCAATTCAGATGCCAGAGATACGATTTGGAGATCCGAATCATTTTTCTGATTCAATTCAGCCGAATTGCTTCAGAAGGTTCGGAGATTCAGCCATAGAGTATAATGGGGAATCAATGAAATATCTATAACTTTGTTGTCTTTTGGTTGATTCAGATGAAACTTGCAGAGATAACAGCCTCTGCTGAGAGCATGACATGTGCCAAGTTTAAAGATAATAGATGCAGGGATTTCTGGGAAACTACACCTCAAATTCTGAAAGCAAAACTCATGTTGTGTGTAACTCGTAATCTTTTCTGAATTGATTCAGAAAGCCTAAAGCTTCCAGAGATTCAATTCAGATTTATAGATTCAGCTCTAAATCATCTGAATCATCTCCAAATTTGAATTATGATCCAAAGCTTTGCACCGCCCTATTGCGTAATGCTGAACAATCACCTAGAGCAAGCTTGTCCAACATGTGGCCCGCCAAGCCATTTTCTGTGTCCCACGGTGCTGCGATGGGAAATGAAGGTAAACACGGTTTACTTTAATTCCCACCCCTTGTTCCTCCCGCAGCCCCTCAGCAGCTTCCTAATGGCTTCTGACAGGCTGGGGAATGGACAAGGTTTCCACACGCATCGCGTCAGCTTGACTTTGCCAACGCAGTGCGTGTGGGAAGAGGGGGCACCGAGCTCCACCGTCACTTCTGCTGGCCGGTGCAGACCCAGTGGGATCCTCCCGTCCCCAGTAGCTCGTGGGAAGCTGGCTTCAGCTGCATACTGCTCCAGATGGGATGGACCCAGCCGGGTCAGCACCAGCCAGTAAAAGTGGAATGCATCTGAAGCTGGCTTCCCATGTGCTGCTGGGGATGGGAGGAGCCCAGCCGGGTCTGCACCGACCAGTAGATTGGTATAACGTGACAAGCCTATGGCTGGGGCGGGGGCAGGCTCCCTAGATCTGAGATCTGATGTAGGCTATGGCACAGAGACTCGCTCTGGAACAACGTGCTAGTAAACTTGTGTCTGTACCTGCCAGGAACCCAAGTAGCAGGTGGTTGATACCTGGTAAGCTCATGTGAGTAAAGACTGCTTATTGCTTTCTGTTTGGCTTCAAAATGTTTTTATCCTACTAAAATATGCCATACTTTGTGAGAGTCATTGCCTCTGTATGAGAAGCCGAATCATAGCCACTGAACTAAATTGCTGCCCTGTGGGAATAATCACAATTCAGCAAAATGGGCAGGAAGGAAAAGCCGGAGTTCTAGGTGTGCGCCCTAAAAGAGCCATGAAAGAGTCAGAAGCACAGCCTTAGAACCAGGACAGCTATCCGGTGACGGCAGTCCAGGAGGCATGATGGGAATCCTCTACTCTCGTGAGATTTAGGAAAGCAAGAGGACATGAGAACAACACGTAGGCAGAGACAGTGTAGGACCTTGGAGCCATGTTAATAAGTGAGGACAACTGTGTTCCCACTCTGGTCAGTGACTAATTGTGGGTACATCTTCATAGCTGCAAGCCACTCAAACCTGCTGCCAGAAAATAAGCCCTTCCTACCCACTTACACTTTACCTGCTCTGAACTGGAAATGAGGCAGCAAGGGCCCTTCTAGGGTGGTCCAAGGACAGTAGAAGCAGATCACACACAGAGAGTGAGAGATGTTCCCAGAGTGTCCTCACCACCACATTTCTCCTGAAAAGCAGGGATATCCTGAGGTTCATTTAATGTTTGTAAAAAGCTTGGGGAGCCCCACATAGATGCACTGCATAGAAATGCAAAATATCTTTTTACTTATTTGGTTGGCACCTTGGGCTGAGATTTTCAAAGCTGAGTCAAAAGGCCAACTTCCATTAAAATGAACGGGATTTAGAGGGCTCCAAATCTTTTATGACAACTTTGTAACATGCCTATCTACCCCTTTATGCAAATCTCAGCCATAGTTTGGAAGCTCAGCCAAAGAACATAAGAGCATAAAAAGTGCCATTCTTGGTCAGCCCCATGGTCCATCTAGCTCAGTATCCTGTCCCAAACACTGGCAGAGGTGGATGCTATAGAGGGAGAGTTTTGAACTGGTTAGACCTGTTTCATCACTTCCTGCAACTTCATTGGTGTCAAAGGTCACGTGACATCACTTCCTAATGTGATACTGCTTCCTGTGAGGTCTTTGAATGTAGCTCACCGGCCCACTGGGTGATAAAAAATTCATGATCTGGCCGCACATTCAAAAAGGTTGGACACCCCTGACCTAGACAAAACTGAAGTGAGACCTTTGGGGCTGGACTGTGTGAAGGAGAGTATATGAGACTAAAGCAACTCTTGCCCGGCCCTAGCATCTTATGGACAACAGTACAAACTGGCATTATCAGCTTGGGCCCCTGGGGTTTGCCTTCCTGTATGGGTCTGGCACTGATATTGGTTAGAGACACTGCAAGGGTGAGGACAGCAGGAGAGTCAAGTTCTTCATGGACCTTGCTGTACAGAGTATTGTTACCAGCAGCTGTGTTGCAGTCTGCCTCCATCACACATGCTGGTGCAAAGCAATGCCAGCTGATGATCCTTTCAGTGATATGAGCAGCTATGCTTGGGCCTCCTGACACCCAGCCAGGCCTGCATGCAAACCTCTAATGCTGTACCTGAACCCCTGCATTTCTGCATGTGGGGGTATGGGCGGAGAGTCTGAGCAGGGTTTTCTGCTGCTTCCTGGGGGCTGTGTGTTCTTCTGGCATGTCCCAGGCGCAGCACCTTGTGTGCTGCCTGTTTCAGTGTGGGCGCCTGCATGCGCTCTGCTGCCTGTATTTGGTTAACTTCAGTTGTCACAATCTTCTTGGTTGCTGGGAGATTATCTTTCTGAAGAATGTGGCTGCACTCATTGTTAGCAAATGCCTGCACTTGGAGTGACTGTGCTGTGCTCCTGCTAGCCCCGGGTGCACAGCAGCTTGCTGTTATTTCCAGGATTAGCTGCTAGCTCTACCCTGTGGGAAGCGGAGCATGTCACAAATTTACTCCCAGAGTTTAAGGCCCCACATCTCAGAGACCTGAGATCACCTAGTCTGACCTGCGTATCACAGGCTAGTTCCACCAGGTTGCCCCTTAACTGACAGCTTGTACCAAGAAAGGTGCCCACTCCTGATCTGAAAACATTAAGAGAAGGAGAGCCCCCCACTCCCCATGTTAGTCTGTTCAAGGGTTTAATCACCCCTGTTAAAAACCTGTGCCTCATTTATAGTTTGAATTCATCCCACTTTGGCATCCAGCCACTGGTCTTGGTTCTGCCTCCTCCACAAAAGCAAACAGTCCTTCAATAGCAGGTGTCTTTGCCCCACTGTCTTCCAGTTATCTTGTCCCTCTGTAGTATTTCATGAGCTCCTAGTGGAAGGCTAGAAAGTTACAGGCCATATTAGGTGACCAAGCCCCCATCCTTGGTGTTTATTCAGACTAAAGTCCAAGTATGCTATAAACACCAGAGAGGTAACAAGGGGGGCCGGGGGGAGGGCTTCAGGTCGAGTAGAGGAGTAGAATAGAGGAGAAAGTAAAAGTGGAGGTAGCAGTTAGAGCTGGAAAAGTAATGCCTTGTTAGAGACAGATTTGCAATTTGTTCCCTTCTATAGTTTTGGGGATGGTTTATTCATCAGTCAATGGGAAAAATAGACTGCAGGAAGAGCTGGTGGATCTCGCCCTGCTCCAGGAATACTCACATGCAGGGTGCCTGCCCCACAGGAGCTCGCAGAACTTGGCAGCCCTCAGGGAGGGAAGATCCATAACCCTTTTACACAGGGAGAGTTTGAGGCAGCAGGTTACAGCCAAGATTTGCAGAGAGGGGCAGCTCTTGCTGTGGTACCCAGGGGACCCATCGTAGACCAGGGCCCGTTATGCTAGGTGGTGCACAAAACAGAAGAGAAAAATGGTCCCTCTCTGAGGGAATTTAATATCAAAGTGTTGGACGCAAAACAACAGGGGGATACGGGCTGAGAGAGGACTTAAGTGAGACTGACTTGGTGCATGTGATGGGCAGTGGTCTCAGCTCACCAGCTGCCTTGTACTCATCATGGCAAAGGAGAACTATGGGTGTCTTGAGGACTCTACCTGCAGCTGCCCCCAGCTATGTTTATGAGTGCTGCTGCTCAGCACCTCTGAAACCAGGCCCTGAGCATTGGGAACTGAAGACTTAGAAGCAGAGTCCTTGCCAGCAGGAGTGGCACTTTTCAGCAGAAGGGAGATGCTCCTCCTTTCCCCCTTCCACCTACCCACACAAGCACACCTCTGCTTCAACCTTGCTGAGGTTTTCAGTGTGTTGTGGGCACTCAGGCACTGATCGCAACAGCTGAGTGATGCAAAGCTTGGTCTCAGCACTGGAAAACAGAGGTACCTGTGAGCCTCATGCTTGTGACTGTGTGCAGGGAAGGGCCAGCTGGAGCTGCACCCCATCACAGACACCAGCTTGTGTGATGTGGCGCTTGTAGCCACACTGCAGTTTAAACTAGGTACAGGTACCAGGAGCAGCCAAGCTGCAAACCCTGTCTAAGAAGCTGGGTAAATTTGTCTGGGCTGAGCTCAGTGCTGCCATGGGTAGACTCCTACTGATGCCTGTGCTAGCCAGGTAGTGCTGGCTCAGGAACCCCTACGCTATGCTGAAGTCAGTGCTGTGAGATGTGGACAGTCACTGTCAATGTCATGATATGTGCTTGTATTCTCAGGGGTTTTAGCTCTCAGTACAACCATATTGGGCATACCGACAGCTCCCAGGGACATTCCCTGTAACCAAGGAATAATGAGAAGTTCAGTGCCACTTTATATCTGCCAGGTTCAGCCCAGCCTAGCAGCGCTGCCATCCATTTGTATTTAACATCCAGTTTCTGAGGCCCCATGGCACACATTACTTTTACCTCACAATTAACTTGTCAACTATGTGATAAATTGCAACATGCCCCACACGCAAGAAATTTAATGTGGAACATCTTTGTGACTGGTTAGTATTACAGTTTAATTTAAATGTGTAGCATGCAGGCACCTTGGAGCCTGAGCCTGGGGAGCTGTTCCCCTTTCTTAGGCTCCCAGGAGGCTGCCACATTGTTCCAGATAAGGTGTTTCCCCTTGCCTGGGTCCCACTGATCAGCTGATTGGGGGGACTGGCAGGGGGCAGACCCCAGATCCAGGATGCTGCCACCCGGGGTGCATTGGAAACCTGGCACTGGGATGTGGCTCCATGGGGTGCTGAGCACCCCACTGGCATGTTTAAAAGCAAGCTGGGCAGCCCAGCATCAGGGACTGGTTCCCTGATATGCTTTTGAATGTCTGAGCTCATGGGGAGCCCAACATCAGGGAATGGTTCTCTGATACCAGGATCTCCACATGCTGGCAAATTGAAAGGGTGCTTTGGTTTCTGGTGCGGTGTTTCTCATGGTGCCCTTTGAAGGTCTGGGCATGCACCAGGGATCTGACAAATTTTATCCTGGATCCCATAAATTTTGTGTCCTGCGTGTTTGGGAGGGCAGGACATGTGCATGTTGGGCTCCTGGATAGAATCTGTCAGATCTCAGTCGTGCGATTGAATTAACATCTGCCAGGGCCCAAAGTCTCTTGAGGCAAGTTTGCAGGAGTTGCTCCTCAGCTCACAAATGAGGCACTTACTTTTGCTAATGAAGGCTGAGAGTCGCATGTTGTCAGCTGACTCCAAGAGCTGGTGCTTTATGAGAAACACCAAATATCACAAGACTGTGAGTGTTGGCAACCCTGCAACCAGACAGTGGGCCCCTAGGATCTTACAAGGACACCAGGATGGTGGCACATTACCAACAGTCAGACTTTGTGATGCCAGAGCACAGGGGGATGGGCTGGATGCTAAAAACATCCCTCATAGAGTTCTGTGGTTGAGGGGCTGGGCAAAGCAAAGTCCAGCGAGAGCAAGCACCTACTCTGGATACAGAGCTCTGGGTGCCCTGCAGGAGTCTCACCAGGTGAGGCAAGATGGGATTAGAGTTTGGCTTCCCTGAGGGGGTCAGGGCAAAGCTGTCCTCTACCATACCCCACACAGTCTTTCTCTGCAGTGCTGTAACAGCCCCTTCCTGCTGCCCCATCCTCCCTCTCCCCTGCAACCTCCTAAGCCACAGTCTGTTGGGGAGGCAGGTTCTTCAGTGGCTGCAGTGTGAAGGGCTTCTCCTATGAGGACCTGAGCTGCGCCTGTCTCCTGTATGCCCCTCCGAACCTTCCTGCCCTCGCTAGCCAGTGTCCTCTCTCTAGCACCTTGTCACATTGTGTAGAGAGGGCCCTATATGCAAGTAACATCATTATCACTGGTTGGTTTAGAACAGTAAAGGCTAGATTTGAAAAGAATGGACTGGAGAGCCTGGAATGGCCCATCCTGGTGGGTGGCAGAGCAGGCAGGGGCAGGCTGGTCTGGAGTCGAATGGGCTATCAGAATGAAGGGCCTGTGGGCGCAGCAGGGTGGGGAGAGGTGGTTTGGTGTGGCAACATGAATAAAGGGGCCACATTTGATGGGTTAAATCACATCTGAGCCCTGTTCTTGGTCTCTCCTAGTTCCTGTTTCAAAGCCCTTCCTCCAAATGAACAACTCTACACCAGTAGAAGGTATGGCCATCATGATGACATGCTCTGTGAAGGAGGGGACACCCCCGCTCAGGTACTCCTGGCACCACTACACCAGTCGGGACAGCACAGGGACTGTGGCTGAAACTGCCAGTGGCCCAGCCAACCGGACACACATGGGCTGGTACACCTGCACTGCCCTCAATGAAATCAACAGCCAGACCAGCGAGCCCATGTATCTTGATGTCATTTGTAAGTTGTCAGCACTGACAGTGCCAACAACCCTCTCCCCACTGTATTTCTGGCAAGATCTCAAACTATCCCTTCTAGGGCCCATTCCTGCAAATTATCTGTAAGTCCTGCTATGGCCTCTGGGTCCAGAGGTGCTCAGTATCTCCCAGAACTGGGCCACAAAAGAGCTTCTCCTGAGAAAATAACCCTGTTATGAAGCAGGCCTCTCCAGCCCTCTCTCCCGCAAGCCCCTCAGTCAGCTTCTGAGGCATGACCCTTTGGGCTGGCTTCCCAGATGCTTCTTGGCACATGGCACTAGCATCATCATGTCAGTCTGAGGCTCTTTGGGCATCTGAGGGGGACTGAGGATTTAGAACAAGAGCAAGAATCTGGCCCACCCACACTAGGCATAACCCCGCCTTGCCCCAGCGCTGCTAGGCCATGCTTTCCAAAGGGTCTCATGAGGAACTCACCGTGTCCCACTCCTGGACCACTGCAATCCAGTTAAAAAGCCCAGTTCCTGACCGTTCATCTGAGCAGAGCTCCTGCCCTTCCCTGTCTGGGGCCTATTGCTACTGGCCTCCTCCTTTGCTTTTCAGATGGCCCTGATGAACCTGTGATCAGTATTGAGCCATTTGCTATTAACCATAATGGCTTCTCAGCTAACGAGCAGGAGGAGGTGATCATGACCTGCCTGGCCTCTTCTAACCCACCCAGCCACTATCTCTGGTTTTACAACAGCTCTCAGGTCTACTCTGGCCAGAAATATGTGATAGCCAAGATCTCCCGGACTCAGACAGGCACTTACACTTGCCTGGCCCAAAACATCCACCTCAACACACGCACTCAGACCACCATCATCCTCACCGTCTACTGTAAGTACCGTGTGTCTCTCCCAGGGGCCATGCATCCTGCCCACATGTGTTTTCTCCAGAGTGCAGCCACATTCCTGCCTTGTCTCTTTTCCTCTGTCTGCTGCATCTTCCCCCACTCTTGCTTCCTTTCTTTCTGATGCATCTAGCTGGCTATCTGTTAGCTAAGGAGGTACCAGGAGAATGCTGAAGGGATTTAGCAGATGGCATAAAGAGGGCCGTCTGTCCTCTTAAATCAAGATATTTCTGTCTGGGGATTTGTTCAGTGAGACACCAGAAAAGTCCCCTTGTGAGGATAGCCAACAATATTCAAGGTGTAAAGCAAGTGGAGAGAGCAGGGGATCCCAGTAGCCCTTTGGCAGTGGTGTTCACTGTGCTGTCTTGCATGTAGGCAAAGGCATTGTGTTTTCGGGTCAGACTCCTCTAGCCTGCCTGGGGCTGCCTGGCAAGAGCAGAGGGGTTGTGTTGTGAGTGACCCCAGCCGGTCATCTAGCCATTTATCACATGGAAGAGGGAGTATTCAGTGATATTTGCAGCAGCTGCAGTGTTGGATAGCTGTGCAGAAGTGTCCACTCGGTTTGTAGCCCAAGTTTTTGCCTGGAAGGGCTCCTTTGATGCATCTCTGGGATGTGCACTGCACTTAGATCCTCACAAATCTAGTCAGATTGTCTAGAGACTGGGGAAAATGTGATCCCTTGTAAGTCCTGAGACCCCTTTTCCAGCAGCTTGTTCTTGGCCTCTTCTTTCTTCACATAGACTGGGCCTCAAACACTCCCCAGCCATGTGAAGGAGCGGATTTTTGGAGAGAGACCATTGGCACCCTTTTGTGGTACCTACTGGGGGGGCCGGGGGACAGGCTGGGTAGCTGGGAGTGTGGGATGGAAGAATTGTTGTGTAGGGATCCTAGGAAATGGGCAGGAAACTCGTCCCAGAGCAGAAAGCTGGAAGGATCAGCCATGGGGACTGGGTGGATGGTGACAGGCAGGGGATCATGAGGGTGAAGAGAGTGGTGTCAGCAGAGGAAGCTGCTGACTGAATATGATACTCACAACTTGTCACCTGCCTGAAGAGCTGCTGTTGGATTACACTGTCAGCAAGTGTCCCTGGAACCATGTGCTGGGCAGAGCAGACCCTTTTTGGGCCAGATGTGATGTGACAGAGAAGCTCAGGGTGTTGGGTCCAGCTCTCTGCCCCTTGTGTCCTTATGACAGCATTGGGCAGGAAAGCTGCATTGCAGGTGGCCCCCATATTATTATTGGCATCGCTAGCTCCTTTTGCTGTTGATTCAGTGTTTGCCCATGCACAGATCAGCCCCACGGGAAGCCCAGCTGCACTCCATTCCCTGCCTCCAATTTCCAGGACATTGCTCTGCAATGTTTGTGGCCTGGTGGGTTCCCCCCAGTGCAGCTGCGGTGGGTGAAATCCAGCCAGGAAGCAAACACCGGGGTGGCCTATTCCAATGCCACCAGCATCCAGCGAGGCATGGACATCCAGAATGGCAGCATGTACACCTGCCTGGCTTTCCACCCAGGAATCGGGGAGAAGGCTGTCTGCAAGACCACTGTCTGTAAGTACCATCACCCTTTGTACCCAGCTAAGCCCAGGAAAACTGCACTGTGGGTAAAAATAACACCATTGCTACCCAGCCCTGTGCAAAAATCACTTTGCTTTCAAGGAGCTCTGTTTGCAAGGTGCTGACAGGCCCCCAAATCCTGTCCAAAACCTGCAGAGGCCCCCTTGCTCTGCATATCACATAGTAATCTTGCACAATGCGATGGTGGCTCTCAGAGATGTTCTCCATCATGTTGCCACAAACCAACATGGTGCCAAGAGATAAATACTTGTGGCTTCAGACAAACAGACTGGGTGAAAGGTTTTGTGAGCCAGGCATGTCCTTGGTGTAAGATGCAGAAGCTGCTATGTGCACCAGACAGGTACAAGGTCACCAAACTGGGGCTTGGGATCCTCAAAGGACAGCCAGGGGTGTCTCCATGAGTATGAAATAAAGCTGGTTGGGGTGGGGCCCCTGGCCCTGGGACAGGACACCTAGCTCCTGTGCTGCAAAGCAGGGAACACTGGAAGCTTTGGGACCCCAGCTATGAAGAAGTCCTCTGGAGGGACTCTCCTAAAGACACAGGCCTTGGAAGCAGGGCTGGCTTGCTTGTCAGTCCCCCTGATGGTGGTGCAGCACTGCTGTTTCACTGTTTTCAGAATGAAATTGTATCGGGATTTCCCATTCATGGGAAATGTGAAACAGTTTTGGTTCTGAAGAAAATACTGCCTATGAAGCAGATGCCCTGCACTTCAGGAGCACTAGGGACTTTGGGTAGTTTTCCTGCTCCCTTTATCACCAGGCATTGCCGTCATGACAAGATAACTCAAGTCCTGAGAGACTGTGCCATACACTGCCTGTTGAGGCCTGGATCTGTAAGAATCGAGTCCCACATATGTTTGGCTGAGCCTTGGCATCTTGTCTTTGCAGAGGTCTGAGCTTTGGACCCATTTCTACTCTCACAGGGCACTCTGGGCAAGCTCTAGGAGCTTCTGTGGAGTCCCCCCTGATTTACATGAGGGGCATTAGGGGCAGCTTGTAAATCAGGGCTGTACACTGTATGGCTCTGCCCTTGTCACCAGAGGTTTTGAGCTGGCTTAGGCCACCAGCTGTCTGGGCTGAGCTGGGGTGAGCAGAAAGCTGGGGGTCCTACCTGCCAGGATGCACAGGGTCTCTTCAGGTCAGATTTGGACATGGTCAGGGATGTTTGTCTCTAAGATACTGTTTGCTCTGCCCTGGCAGGGGCCCCTGCTGGGAACCCCACCTGTTCTGCTATGGCCACCAAGCAGAATGAGTTCCTCATGCTATCCTGCAACTGGCAAGGGGGGATGCCCCGTGTCACACTCTGGTGGAGAGATTGGAGGAACCATGTGCTGGGGGGCTTGAAACAGTCCAGCAACATCTACGTCATGAAGTCCAACAGCAGCCTGGGCGGCAAGGAGTTCACCTGCATCGCAGCCCACCCTCTCCGGGCCAGAGCAATAGAGTGCCGCATCCAGCTGGGTAAGCAGGCCGGCCCCGGTCCAAAGGTGCTCACAAGGAATGATGTGGCATGACAAGTGCTCATGTCTCATTAGTGAAATCACTGGGAAACCACATGCTAAGAGGATGGGGGGAGGCTGGATCATCAGGGAACAGATTAGGACATTAAGGGCAAAGCAGCCAAGGCATGTTCTAGTTGAGTGAGTGGCAGTGTATGTTCACCACAGCACTGAAAATGGAGCCCCCGTGGATCCAGCTCACAGCCTGCGGCATGAAGCCAATGGAGTTTTGGAGAAAGCTCCCTCAAGCTTGAGTGATGCTTATGTGGACCCAGCTCCACATTTATGGCAATGCCAAAACTCACAGGCTCCTGCAAGCCGAGTGAGGGCATGATATGAGATAAAGACACAAATTACTGATGCAGGAAATTCATTCCTCCAGTACAAACCACCCTGCCTAGGCCCTAGCTTTCTGGATTCTTTATTTCTGCTTCAAACACATTTCACTGCTGGAGGTGAACCAACTTCCCAGGGCTGATGTGGTGCGCATGTGGGTGGTGTGGACACTGGCAGCAGCAGAGAACAGGGACACTTTGTAGGAGCAAGGAGTTTGGTCCTTCCCTCGTGAGCCAACAAGGATGAAATACAGCACAAGGGAACAAGTAGCTTTTAGGTAGAAACCATGCCATGAAACCAATCAAATTCTTAGGCCAACATTTTTCCACAGCACTCGGGGCTTTTACTAAGTGTAGCTGCAAAGACAAGTCTTGAGCTGGATGCTGGGGTCACTGTGATACTCATGTAATGGGAGCACTCGCTCCTTCCAGCACGTCCATGTGTGCATGCACACGCTGCTGCCCTGTGCTGGAAGCAATCAGGTCTGCTCCCGTGTCAGGAAGTACAGGGCTCTCTAGTGGCTGGAGGCTGCCATGTGAACATAGTACAGCAGGTGGGGCCAGCTTGCCAGCATGCTTGACACCTGTGCATGTGCCGCTGGCTATCTGTCACGTGGCAGAAGGGAGGGTGCATTTGGGCTGAAGTTTTAAGTGAAGCTCTGCTCTATACAGCCACTGTAAGAACAGCTACAAGGCCCTCCACATCAGTTGTCTCTCACCACACTGCAAAAGGGGGTATGCCCATATGCTCTGGCCACAGTCCTGGATCTGCCCATGTCTCTCACTGATTCCCAAATTGTCATGAGGGCTCAGCAGGCCCCTCCTTCCAGTGACCCTTGCTCAGAAAGTGCAGGGGTTGGCATTCGTCCCCTCAACTGGACATTACTGAACAAACCCATTGCTGACTCCAGATCCAGAATTCACCGCAGCTCCCTGTCCCCAGGCTAGGCTAGCTCTTCAGAGGTCCCAGGGACAAAGGCTGGCCTCTCTCCTTAGGATGAGTTTGCTTTTACAGGGTCATAGGGACAGAACCCAACTTTTTCCCTCAGGCCAGGTTGGCTCTGCAGACCTCATCTCAACCAGAAGATAGTACATATGACTTCTGGTTGCTGCAGCTGTTAGCTCTGAGTGACATGCCCTAGTCCCATGTGATAAGCAGGGCCACCTTTACCCCAGCTCTATTCAGACTGAAATGTACTGCCCCAGAGACCCCTTCTCACCAGAGCTGCTCTTCCCTTTCACCCTCTTTTTGTACAGAAGCCCCCAGGCTGGTGGCGGAGAGCACTGAGGTGTCGCTATTTGAAGGTGACGAGGTCCAGCTGGGCTGCATGCTGCAAGGGCCCCATCTGGGCTCTGAAGTTTTCTGGTACAACAACAAGAACCAAGTGATCAGACCAGATGCTCAAAAATATAGGCTGCAGCAGAGTGGCACCTGGTTCAAGCTGACCGTCCGGGACACGGAGTGGCCGAGTGACAGTGGCATCTACCGCTGTGCAGCCGTGAATGCTGTGGGCAACACCAGCCTCCCCATCAGCCTCCATGTGAAAAGTAAGAAGTTCCTGGGAAACATAGAGCCATGTCCAATAGCTGGGGCTGGAGGGACAAGGGACAAGAGCAGGCTGGGAGCTGTAGGGAACAGAAGGTGGTGAGGGCAGGCAAAGGGGAAGTGTATGGAGGCTCTGGGGGTGGAGAATTGGGTTACATTTGTGCTGGGGACCTGTGAGACAGGATGGAGTCAGGGGACAGAAGGAGCTGTCTTGGCTGGGTTAGTTGCTGGTCTGTTTTGCATGCAGCTTGCTGGAAGGTTGAACAATGACAGCATCCAGCTGCTGGACTCCCCAAGGACTGTGGGGTGATGGGGACTGCAAATCCCAGGGTTTCCTGCTCCATTTGCCCTCTCAGTTTCCATGACAGTGAGTGAAGTCATGGGGGCTCTGGCACTGCCCAGGCTCCAGGGACTAGGCTGAGCCAGGCGCCTCTCACTCTGAAGTCAGTTGGGCAGGTGCAGCATTTTATTGCCTAATCTGCTAATTAGACACTGAACTGAGTAAGTGTGCATGCATGTTGATGAGAGAAAGAGAGACTGAGAAGAAAGAGAGAGCCTGTGAGAAAGCAATAGTGTGTTTGAAATGAAGTGTGCATGCTGTGCACATCTGCATGCCATGTACGTGCAGCTGTGCAGGGTCTGTGTGTGCCTGTACAAATACACTTGTGTATGTATATGGCTGTGTGTGTGTGTGTGTGTGTGTGTGTGTGTGTGTGTGTGTGTGTGTGTGTGTGTGTGTGTGTGTGTGTGTGTGTGTGTGTGTGTGTGTGTGTGTGTGTGTGTGTGTGTGTGTGTGTGTGTGTGTGTGTGTGCATGTCTGTGTATGTAGCCCATGAATGACAGTATAGGGTCTGTGTGGGGATGTTTGTGCAGGGCTCTGAGTATCTGGATGCAAAGCTGATGCCTGGTCTACCTGCAGAGTACCCGGTGCCCCCCAACGTGACAATCAGCAAGCTGATGTACACCCGGCAGCGCACTGAGGTGCAGCTGGAGTGGGTGACGCAGGGTTCAGGGAACCTCACTGGCTTCATGGTCCAGCGGCGAGACACAAAGAGAACCTTCTCAAACTCGTCCAGGTCAGTGGACAGCCTCTGGGAAACTGTGGCCAGCGACATCGAGCCTGACATCCGGGACCACCGGCTGGGCGGCCTGGACCCGGCAATGGTGTATGCCTTCCGCATCCTGGCTGTCAACCACCGCACCACCGGGCACCCCTCCGAGATGAAGACACCAGGTGAAGTGACTAGGACAGTTTTGGATCCCTGGACCTTCTGCCAGGGCCCCTACTGCAGCCCTGATCCACAGCCATAGGTCAGGTGTCTAGAACCCCATCCCGTCCCATGGGGCTGGGATACCTGGTGGGGCTCCTGTTGGGTGGAGCATGTTGGACTGTGGAGAGTGGGGTTGTGCCTGGAAGCCCTGTTTCTTGTTCCAGTTGGACAGAAAGAAAGAACCTAGCAGGTTTGCATCTGAGCCCTATTTATCTGAACACCCCTCCCCTTCCCTGAGGATCCCTGTCACGTCAGGATGAAAGGACAGGAGAGCATACCGCTGTGCCTTCATGTGAATTGCAACAGGTAGGACAGGCTGAATGGGATATCCAGGCCTGGCCTTCTCCCATTACCTGGGCAGTGTTGGGAGCTTGGGGCATGGGCAAAGCAATTGCATTGGTGTGCATGGAGGGGTGTAGCTGAACTGTACAGGTCAGTGTGGTGCAGGGCCTGCTGTAGGTGAAGTGTGGGAACAACCTCATGTGACAGCGCTGATCTGTTCATCAGCCTTGCTACATGTTGTCAGGAACAGGATCCTTTGTGGTGCTGGGTACAACTGCTCACAGACACCAAACGCTTTGGACTTGGAGAATGTCGGATCCTTGCCAACGCAGCGCAAGGGGTCTGGGAGAAGAGCCTAGGGCTGGAATGACAGGGGCAGCTGTGAATTAGGACTGAGGGATGGCAGTGGATCAGTGAGAGGAGCTCCAGGAGTGCAATACCAGGATGCTGTTGGTTAGGACAGGATCCCAGCAGAACATTTAGTCAGATGCCCTGAGGCCTCAGAATGGTACTGAGAAGGCTGGGAAGGCAGGCTCTTCCTGGAGGGTCTTGAGCAGGGCGAGGTGGCTTCTCCTGAGCATTGCTAAGAGGGCTCGGGCCCAGGGCTCTGCCCTCCAGCAGTAATAGCTGCTGGGGAGCAGCACCAAGCAGACCCACCACTGGAAGTGGTTAGTTGGACAGGGCGCTACAAGGACCTCTAGAAAATGTGCTGCTCCAGAAACAAGGGCATGCTATGTGAATGTGAGAGCTGGGCTGGCATGTTTCCTGGGTTGAGCACTGATGCCTCATGGAGTTACAGGTCAAGGCTTTTCTCTCAGTTGTGAGGTTCAGTTCAGTACCTGTTTCTTTAGCTCACTCCTAAGTCATGGCTGGATAAGAGGAGATCCAGGGCAATAGGATGCCAGGGCTGGGAAGGAGTCAGGATAACCAGGAAGAACTCCTGCTGCCTTCTCTTCTCTCCAGGCCTCTGCCTTCCACCCTCTGGGCTTCATTCTGCTCTTCTTGCTTCTCCCTCTGCTTTCTGCTTGGCCCAACCTCCCGCTCTCGTCTTGTATTGTCCTAACTGCTCCAGATGCATACGAGATCAGGAGTGGATTCTGGTCCCTGGAGCTGTACAGTGTGGTCTGGAAGAGAACTTTTATCTGAAGGTTTAATGTGATTGTCATTTCTGTTCCCCATCGGTTCATTATCTTAATTGCACGGTTTGGTTAATCTTTCCTGCCAACTATAATCCCTTCCTGGGAAGTGTGCCTCACCCCGCATCTCCAGATATCATCACCAAGAAATTACTCTGCTTGCTTGTCTGACTTCTGAAAGCCCTGATGCTGGCTGCAATTTGGTTTGGTGTCACTAATGTGCAACATACCATCCCACACACTGCATTTGCTCTAAGTAGGAAAGAGAACAGGAGAATGCTCTAAGTCACTTTGGCTCAGAGAAAGGTCTGGGCATTTCCTACCACACTTGGCTCCATTATTTAAAGGATTGGTTTAAAGTCCCTTGCAATCCCTGGAGAAGGACAATCGTTTTCAAGTGTAGCTCTGCCCTGAGAAGTGACTATAACATGTTGCCTCCCTGCTTCCTAGAAGTGAGTTCTGTTCCAGATCAAACCCTTGGTGAAAACAAAGAACATGTTGGTTTCTGTCAAACTTTTCCTTAAGTTTTTGGGGAAGGGGTTCATCAAAAAACAAACAAACATTTCTGTTTTGACAAAGAAATATTATGCAAATATGGTGCTGGATTTTCACAAAAATACTTAATCTTTCCTGAAAAGCCATTTTAAAATTTTGACGTAAACTTTTCAACCAAGTCACCTCCAAGTATCTTCCCCAGCACCTGCCACTCAAATATGCTGGCTGTAGAGACCAAAGAAAGGCCTGAGAAGTATAACAATTAATATTTGTATTGTGGTAGCACTGAGGAGCGAACAGCCTGACCCCAAAGAGCTGACAGCTCAAGTCAGTGCCCCTGCTAGAGCCAGCTCAGTGCCGGAGAGGGAGCTGCAGCCTGCTCCACAATCATTGCACCAGTGTAAAAAAATGTAGCAGCAAGATTACACTCATGTGGTGTAGAGTGCCTCTTGACAGGGTCAAGGGTTAACTCACCACAGGGCAAATTATACCAGCTTAAGTGTTGTCTGTCTACGTTCATCCTCACATCTCAGGCAGAGTTTGCAGGGAGAGCAGTTAGGGAAACCATCCTCTTACCCATAAGCTGAATACAGACAGCTGTGCTGCAGTGTTGTCCAAGTCACTTTTCAGGATAGGGACATATTTTCAGATCTTTCTCAGCACCACGACCCTAGGGAGCCTCCAGCAGGGAGCTAGTTTGAATCATAGAATCACAGAAAATGAGGGTTGGAAGGGACCTGGGGAGGTCATCTAGTCCAACCCTCCTCAAAGCAGGGCATCCCCAACTAGATCATCCTAGCTGAGTGCTCATTTTCACCAGTGTATCCTGGAGGTGGAGGATGTGAGCAGGAGAGAGGCTGAAGCAACAGCTCTTTACACAAGAGAAGGAAGAGCAAACCCTTGCTTTGCAGATGGAAAACATAATGATGCTTTGTCCTTCTCTGGTCCCTTTCACCGGCAAGCTTTAAACCACATGGCTCTCTCCTCCCTGAAGGTAAGAGTCATTGTGCAGATGGGGACACTGAAGCATAGGCCAGGAATTTTACTGGCAGTCCAGCCTGCTCTTCTAGTCAGTAGTAGAGTTGGGAATGGAAATCAGAGGTCCTGACAGCTTGGTGCTGTAAGTTCTGGTCAGACCATGCTGAAGCCATGCGAAAAGCCGTGGCTGAGCTCTCCACAAGGACAACAGCTGTGGAAACATGCCTGAGTCCAGCTGGGGGCGGCTCATGTAAGGTGCAAAATGAAAATGAAATGCAAAAGAAAACAATGAGTGATTTTTCTGAAAAAACAGCTGATATTGAAACCAGATGGGGCCTCTGCAGCAAGGAGCCCACGGCAGAGCAGAAGGGCCAGGAGCAGCTGCTGAAGAGAGTTTATTTAAAAGCGCAGTAATTCTCTCGCAGAGGGATCCTCACAGCAGGGAGGGGACGCAGTGCCTCTGAGATGCTCAATATGCACAGTGCAGGACAGTCCTGCCTCAGAGGGCTCCCCAGTCGGAGCAGAACAGAGCAGGCAGCAGGAGGTGGGGTCATGGGAAGATTCAGTCGTCTGTACAGGGCTGCCCAGGGGTGCTCCAGGGCAAGAGAACCACGGCTTTGAGTGCAGAGAAAGGCCTGAGCCACCACTGTGTCCTGCCACACCACTAGGCATGGGAGCTGTCTACAAATGCCTTCAAGAGGACTTCTCTTGACCATCTAGCTGTGCAGACTGAACCCAGTGTTTCAGTCTGATCTGGCCACTCCCTCATGTTAACAGAAGTTGGACGAGCTGGGGGAGGTTTGAGTGCTCTGCAGGACCAACCATGCCAAGAGATGGCTCTTGTTTGAAGAGATATGAGCTACAGTGAAAACTAAACACTCTCTCCTTTGGCTGGTGCTGGGTGTGGTGGCTGCTCACCTGAGTCTGAGATAGAAAAAGAAAGCAGCTGATGATTACTCTTCTTGTGGCAGGGGAGACAGGGGCAGCTTGCCCTGCACTGCCACCACTATGTCTGCCAGTCCAATGGCATCACTCCTGCCACTGCTACCCTCATCTTTCAGCCAACAGGCCGTGTGGGCAGGTGGCACCGCAGAGAGGCAGGTGGGCTGGGAATCAGGATACCCATGTTCTATTTATTCCCTAGCTCATAAAATAGCCTAGCACTAACTTGCCTGCAGCCCTCAGGGAGAAGGAGCGAGTGTCATGCACTGAATTATCTTTGCACAGATCCAACCTGTTGCATTGGGTTTTAATCAAAGAATGGGGCAGGAGCCCATGGTGACCCCAGCTGGCATGAGGAGTGATCTAGCAATTTGAACAAAATACCCACTTTCAATGTTGGGGTGCTCTTTATGCATCCGAGCTCCCACAGGAGGAAATACATGCCCAGAATCTCTTCCATGTTGGAGTGGCTGTGACCTCTGACCAGCGCCCTGAATAGGACTAGCTTCACTCCAGTGGTTGAAGCACAGGTCTAGGGCGGGCTTGATGCCTGGGTTCTGTGCTTTGCCACTGACTCACTAAATGGCCTTTGGCAAGTCTCCTTGCCTCTGTGCTTCAGGCTGAGGCGGAAATTATACCATTTCCTGCATGGAGGGTTTGTGAGGGTTAATTCCTACTGGTGATGTGCTGAGAGGTCCTTGTTCGGGGAGGACATTGCTTCCACTGACACTGCAGCATAGCAAAGCCTGGACAGTGCTGCACGCTGAGCTGGGGTGCCTCCTGACAGGAGAGCTGGAACAGGAGCTCAGTGAAGCATGACACCAGTGTGTACAACCAACCCCCTTTAGCTGGCCTGAGGCATCTGAGGCTGAAGCCGTTTGCAGCAGGGAGCTGTACAGCTTGTGTCATGGCCCTCAGCTGGGCAGTTAAACCACAGCTCTACCACCCTCCCCACTCGCATGGGCTTCTGGCACACAGACCTCCCTTGCGCCGGCTGCACTATGCTGAACACTAGCCTACTCTCTTCCAGCTGATCCACCTTTCAACGCCTACCCTGCCGTGATTGGGGCCGCGGTGGCAGGGATGATAGTGGCGACAGTTCTCTCTCTTCTGGTGTTTCAGTACATCATCCGGAACCGTGCAAACAACCCAAGTGAGTGGTGGGCTTGGCTGGGGACCCCCCTGCAGCTGGGTGAGGGGCCCTGGCAGCCATCCTGTGGGGCCTGCTTGTGGGCAGAGAGCGATGGGTCAGGGAGGGCAAGTGCAGCGGAGGACATGGGGCTAGGACAGGGGACATAGGGGACTAAGCTGTGCAGCTGGACTGGGCCACTAGCCATGGTGTCCCAAGGCCACATTATAAGGCAATTAGACCTTGAGGCTGACCAGAATTTGAATGGACAGGAAGCCAAGTGAAGGTAAATAGGCAGAGGGCTGCTGCTCCCATGACACAGAGCCAAGTGCAGGGGCCGAGGAGGTAAGTAAGCTTCCCCATCATATGGCCAAAGAGAGGTGTCAAGGCTTTCATGCCCCAGGACAGGGACACATGGCCACTAGCCATGGCTTCAAAGGATTGTGCCCTCACTTCCATGGAAGCTTTGACCCCATGCCATGCAGGACTCTAGTGCTGACCTCAGGAGTGTGGCCAGGGAGGGGTATATGGCCAGGGGTCTGCTGTGACCAACAGCTTCTTT